>NW_004524656.1:5370302-5427768 GCF_000260255.1 Octodon degus | reverse complement strand
TCCCACCAGCAGTGGAAAGGGTTCCTTTTTCCCCACAGCCTCTCCAACATTTGTTGTTGGGTGATTTCTTTATGATAGCCATTCTTTCTGGGGTGAGACGATATAGTAAGCATTTTCATATCCACTGTGAGTTACTTGATATTTTCCCATTCTTATCATTTTGTAGAAACTTTATATTTCCCAGATAATAATTTATATCTGTTAGCTATATTTCTTCTTTCTCTCTCAGCCTGTAAATTACCCTTTAACTTTGTTAACAGTGTTTTTTGGGGGATGATCAGACAGAAACAATTATTTTTGACAGTCAACTTATTAATTTTTCCTTTATAGAGTTTTATTTTTGTGTGTTACTCCTAAGGCCCACTCTACCCTAAGTTCATAAGTATTTTTTATGACATTTTTCTCTCTCATGTAGCTTTTCAGTCCACTTGAAACTTATTTTGTATATGGAAGAAGTAGGCTCTAGGTTTTGGTTTTTGTTTTCCCAAATGGCTAGCTCTGGTGGCCAGGCCTGCTGAGTCACCTTTTATTTATTTCCCCCTTCTGTGGCTGTCACTTTGGCTTCTACTTCATCCCCATCTGTCCCCTGGGCTTTAGGCCTGGGTCTTCTTAACTTAAGGGAGACCCTGGATATCTCGTCTAAACATCAGATGTGGCATGACTTTGGTCTACAGAGTTAGTGCAGGGTCAGGGCAAGACCCCATGAAAGGTCTACCACCACACCGAGGAAAACCTTGGCCTACTATTAAGAAACAGTTGTGGTTGGTGACCCTTTTCTTCCTTCAGACATTCTGCTTTGCCTAGCAGATCCAGAATCTGCAATGGCTTTTTTCTTACCATGAGGGACACCTGCCTGAGGATGAAGCCAACATAAAGAGAAGCTCACAGATGTGAAGCAAATAAAGGAATGGCTCCACAGCCAAGTTATGGTAACCTGGGAGCCTAGCTAGCACCTTATCTGCTTCCAGGCTTCATTATACTACATGAGTAATACATTTCCTTATTTTCTAAGGCCAGCTGAGCCAAGTTCTCTGTTATCAACAGCAGTCAATAAAACTAATGCAAAAAGCATCTAATCCAGGGCTATGTTTTCTTTTTCCCTCCTCCTCCTTCTTATTTTTTCCTCTTCCTCCATCTCTCTCTTTTTCCTTTTCTTCTTTCTTGTCCTTCATCTTTCTACAGTGTTAGTGATCAAACCCCGGGCCTTACTCATGCTAAGCAAGAGCTCCGCTGCAGAGCCGCAACCACAGCCCGCTATCTCACTGTTTAATGATTATAGTTTATATAATTATATTTTCCGCTGGTTGGGTAAATTCTTCTTCATCATACTCCATTTTCAATAATTGTCTGGCTATTCTGATGCCTTTCTATTCTGGATGAATTTAAATTACATTTATCAAGTTCCATAAAATTCTGTTGGGATTTTGACAGGAGCTGCTTTGAATCTGGGGACAACTGACATCTTTACAATGTGAAGATGCCTCATCCCCAAACATTAGCTGTCTCACCATTCATTTAAATTTTACGACACTCAGTAGCATTTGACAGTTTTTCCGTGAGTCTTTTTCACGACCTATTGTATTTATCCTTCGGGATCTTAGAGACATTTGTTGTTATTTGTTTTTGTTTTTTAATTAGTGTGATAGAGGGGAATTGTTGCTCTGACATTCAACCGCATCTCTCCGAGATCTTATTGTCTAATCATCTATTCTTTCCTTTTTTTTACATTTCCTGGGTAGATGACCACATCGCCAGTAGTAATACTTTTTCATTTTTTCTTTTCTTCCTTGACCCATGCTGGACAAGAAAAAACATCCTGAATTTGCTTCCAGACAGATTTAGGCATGTAGCTAAGGTTTTGTGAAAGTTCTATACAGTGAGCCCTCCATATCCATAGGTTTCGTATCTGTAGGTTTCCCACCTTTGAATTTAACCAACTGAAGATCGAATATCTTTGGAAAAATAAATTGCATCTGTACTAAGCAGGTACAAATTCTTCCTTGTCAGTATTCTCCAAACAATATAGTGTGTCAACTATTTATATAACATTTACATTTTATTGGGTAATATAAGTAATCAGGAGATGATTAAGTGTGGTGCAGGAAGTGTGTAGGTTATACGCAAATATTATGCCATTTTATACAAGGGACTTGAACATCTGTGGAATTCAGTATCTGCAGGAGGCCCTGGATCCAGTCCCCTGTGGATACCAAGGGATGACTGTAATTAAGAAAGTTTAATTTTCCTTCTTGTTTTGTTGAGCCTTTTTTCCTTAATGAAGAAAATACATAGGGTGTGTGTGTGTGTGTGTGTGTGTGTGTGTGTGTGTGTGTTAGAATGTTCTTTTGGTGTATAGCGACACAACCACATGGCATTTTACTTTAATATCCAGTGACTATATTAATCTATTTGAGAGGCTTGAACCAGTCTGTACAATCAGGGTAAACTCATATTTGTCAGGAGATACTGTCCTTTGATTGCTCACTCAGTTTGATGGACTACTATTTTATTTTAGATTTGGGCAGCTATCTTCAAAAGGGAAGCATTTCTTTTTTGTGGCTCTGTCTTTGTACTCTCCCTTCCTGGTTCTTCTACTTCCTAAGCCAAAATTGCTTTTCAAAGCCTTATTATGCCCCTGAGCCTGGCATGCCATGGGGCTCAGGTCCTCTCATCCTGTCTTCTGCCTCCATGTCCACTTGCAGGGGATCTGCCCCAGACTTGTGGACTTCACACCTCATTGTGTGCCCGCCACAGCCACATGCACCTCTGGAGCCCAGGCCTCGCCTGAGCACCAGGCCTAGACAACCAACAGTTGCAGCTACTGAACATGTCCAAAATGGGATTTCCAATTTCTTCCTTCAGTCTGTTCCACGCACAGTCTTTCTTAACTCTGCAAGTATCAACGTTATCTTCTGGTTCATCAGCCTAAAGCTTTGGAATCAATCTTCTAAAAACATGCAGTGCTAAGGTTAAGGCCAGAGCCTTGCACATCTTAGGCAGTCATTCTACTGCTGAGCTAGACTCCCAGCCCTAGAATCAATCTTGACATCACTCTGTCTTCTGCATCTCACATCCAATCCATCAAGAAATCCCCAATGCATAGACAAGGTCTGGCTACTCATGATGACTTTTGGGTACCAAGCTGTCCCCTCTCATCTCAGTTATTGCAATGGCTTCTAATCTGCTCCCTGCTTCCACTCTTGATCTCCTTCCATTTGCTAACCCAGCAGAGTGGTCCCCAAACTTATTCTTACTCCCTCCTCTATATATACTGACTTCTATGCTTCTCAAACAGCCTAGGGCTGAGAAGATGGCTTAGCAGCATAGGCACATGCCTGGCAAGTGCAAGGTCCTGAGTTCAATCCCCAGAACAACAACAACAAGAAAAGCCTGATACGCTTCAGCCCCAGGACATTCGCGTGCGCTGTTTCCCTCCCTTGGCTCTGCACATCTCCCCTACTTCCTGTAGGCCTGCCTTCAACAGACTTCTTATGCTGAGGCCTCCCTCTGCCTGCCTACGTAAAGCTGTAGCCCTCATTTCTGACCCTGTCCATAGACTTTGCTCCATTTCTCTTCTCCAAAGCACTTGTCTTCATCTGTTTACTGTGTATTCACTTGTTTGCTTATTATCTGTCTCCTCAACCAGAACGCAACATCTGTGAAGGCAGAGACTTGCTTGTTTTGTCTGCTGTTGCGTTCTTAGCATCAGAATGAAGGACGGTGTGTTGTAGGTTGGCTATAAGCAGAGACTGAGTTAAAAGATGTTTTTCTTGCATTGATGGTTTGACTTTCATGCCGAAGAATTTCATGTGTGTATGAGAGAGACAATATGTATCAGTGTAATGTTAGTCCCTTAAAAATATTTATAATGAAAACAGAGACAGAATTATGCCCCTCCTCCGAACACTGACAGTGAGGAGCCATCTGATGATAGACTGGGCTAAAGCCTGTCCCCTGTGTAGATCGGTGTGACTCCAGGAGAATCAGGGGCTGGGAGCTGTCAGGAGCCACAGGCTCTGCTCACATGGGCTACAAAGGCCTGCCGCCTGTTCTCGCTCCTTCCTGTCTTGCTTTCTCAGAGATGAGCATTAGACAGAAGACATTAGTTAGAACACAGGCAAAACACCTGGCTCTGTCATCAGCTGTTGACTTGGAGCACTTGCAAAACAGGGTCATTCCTGCCCCGTGACTGCGGGCCACCTGCAGTGTCTTCTCCAGCGCTCCACACCTGCTCTGCCCCCACCCACACCTGAGGCTTCCCCAGCTGGGTGGTATCTGTGAGCTTCCTTGCTCGCTAGTTCCTGGTGGGCTTAGGCCAGTGGGCGGCACCAGCAGGAGACTGGAGAACAGGAGAAATGGAAGTCTGGGGTTTATTTCCCTAACTCTTTCCCTGCAGGATCTCCGTGCTCTGCTGTGTCCCTCAATCAAGGGCCAGAGCTCTTATAAGATGTTCCTCCCAGACAGCTGATGCCTACCCCCCAATGCCAAGAGCTGCTGCTTCTCCTGTTGGTGCCAGGATGCCAGGCCCTGCTGTCCCAGGCTTAAGGACATGGGCTACCCTTGGCCAGAGCCCCTAAACCCTGCCCAAAGCTTTGCACACAGTCCCAGACTCTTGAGTGTGAGACTCAGTGTGTCCTTGTCCTTCTGGGGTCCCTGACTACCACTATGGCTCTGAGGACACGGTGAAGTCCCTTGACTGCTTGGCTCAATCATCAGCACAGAGGACCCTTCAGAGGTGAGATTTTCCTGCCTCCCAGGAAAATTGAAAAGGGCTGCCTGTGGACACCCCATGACAGATGCCCCACGGGGGCACAGGAGAGACACCTTAGTCAGGGACCACACGGAGGGCTGATCACCCAGTTTCCACACCTTGTTCTTGCAAGGCTGTCATCACATGGCATGCCCCCATCAGGCAAGCTGTGGGTGGCTCCTGAGCTCCATGGTGGGGCTCAGAGCAGGGGGCCAAGAACCCAGGTGGGAGGGTCAGTGGGAAAGCCTCCTCCAAATTGCTCTTCAGCTTCTCTGCCTTTTAGCACCTCAGGTCACCCCGGCTTCCCTGGGCCACAACCAGGCCGGGCGCAGCTCCCCTCCCTTCTTTGCCCCAGTGCTCCCGGCCCACTGGCAGCCCGACAGCCTCCCTCTGTGCCCTGGGCGGGCAACGGGAGACAGGCCTGTCAGATCACATCACGTCAGCACTGGAGCTGGAGCTCCAGCCGGGACAAGTGACCTTGTAGATTTTGAGGAACAGTGGTAGCCCAGAAAGAGAAAAATGAGCTGGCTGCATGGGAACTGACTTCTCTACTGCAAGGTCTCGGAACCAGGCCCAAGGTGCACTGTACAGTTGAGGATGGTGAGCTGTCCCCACAGCCAACTTGCAGCAGACTTCAGATGACCTACTGATGGCAGAGGTTCCTTCCTCAAGGGGAAGACAGCCATGTTCTCTGCTGAGTGCCTGAAAAGCCACAATTCACTTCTTGGTTTTGCAAATCAAGCACTTGGTTTTGCAAAACACAGTCTCTCTTGGACGTCACAAGCTGCATAAGGCAGCAATATTCAGCTATGCTTCCTACAATGGAGGAAACAAGGCCGAGAAAAGCTTAAGAGAACTGCCCCCGGCAGGGCCACTGGCTGCGGACAGGGAGTGGGCTTGGTGCTGACTTGGCTGGTGTAGTCATGGGTTCATAGCTTTGGCAGGTTTCACCACTGTTGCTTGTTTGTTTTGAGCTGATGCTGAAGGAACCCAGGGCCTCTGCTTGCTAGGCAATCCCTCAACCACTGAGCTACATCCCAAGCCCTCGGCAGGGCATTCTAAATGATGAGCTCAAACCTTTGCTTTTCTCTACTCCCTCCTAGCTCATTGACTGTAGATAGCATGGAAAACAGAGTTAAGTCATGATTTGAGTTTAATCCATCTAGGCCAATTCCAGGAAGAGGAGGAAGGAGGGAGGCTGGGACCCTTGTAGAGAAGTCCTTTACCAGCTCTTTGGTATCCCCAGCTTTTTGTTTTCTTGGCAGCAGAAAGTATTTCAGATAGACTTTGGGAAGAACCTCCCTCCTCTCCTTTGACAAGCATCTTGGATAGTTTTCTTATCCTCCAAAGGGGACCTCAGAGTAGGTCAGCTTGCTGTTTCTTACCACTGTATTTGGATTGAGCCTATTCTACAACCTCTGTTTCTCATTTTTGCATCCCCCTCTTTTTTAAAAAATAGATGACCCTCATAGCACAGACCCAAAGCTAGAGGGTGGGGTGGAAGCTATGGTCAGGGGTGACGGTGACATAATCTTTAAAAGTTCCATCTGTCATCTCTGGCCTTTTGCTGTTATAACAGCACTTATGGTCCCCACCAACTGCTGAGGAATCTGTCTGTGGTTTAATTAGCTTATTACTCCAGCCTTCCCCACCATGCGAGACAGCAATAAACAGCTTTCGTCCTCTTACTGGGGCTGACCAATCACAGCAGGGAGAGCCACACGAGGCCTGAGGCCAGTGAGGTCTTCAAGGACAAATGAAGGACTCAGTCCCTCTGCTGGTGCCTCCTTCCCTGCTTGGGCTTCACAGGTGTCCAGGCGATGGCCCTTAAAGAAAAACTAACAACACTGCAGATAGAGTAAGACAGCAATTCCTCATATTTATAGAGAGGCTCTCATTTGCCAGATTCCTAAGACTGTGTCTCAGTAGGGACCACTCTGAACCTAAGTTTCTTCTGTGAAATGAGACCCTTGGGTCCAATGAGACCTGGACCTTCTGTGGCTTCCATAATCCTGAACAAATCCGCGTAATGTGATGATACCTGGATCCAGTGTCATCCGCTCATTATACAGTTGAGGATTCTGAGGAGCAGAGAGGAGGAGAGATTTGCTGCAGTTCTGTGAGAGTCCAGCCAGAGTCAGGTCTAGAACCTTGTGAGGTGGGAGGAGAGGAGGTGGATACCTCTGTTCACCTTCCTCACTCAAGGCAATGGGACAATAGGATGGGTTCAGTGGTCATGCAGCTGAGATTTGTAGAGGGGTCTGCACTCTTGGACAGCAAGGAGCAGGGACTGGGGGACAAAAGAAGAATCTGCCCAGGCCGTGCAGTATCCAGTTCCCAGCTGGCAGACCAGGAACGAGCGCCCGAGACTCCACCTTCACTCTATGGGGTGCCTTGTGAGCTGCTCCCCCTAAATAGTGTTTAGCATATGAGAGGTGCTCAAATGCAGGCTGTCACTGAATGCATGAGTCATGGTCCCAGCCTCTGGGACTCCAGGGTCCCCACCACCTGGGCCCCTGCCCTCCCTCAGGGCCCTCCTGGAGCAATACAGCACTCCCTGGTTCTGAGACCCAGAGAAAACCCTTCTCCAGGCGGTACCCACTCGAATCTGGCTGCATCTGAGCACCCTGCCTTTCTCTTCCTCCCTCACTCCCCAGCCCCTTGGAGCATGATGGATGTTCTGCTGTGGAGGGAGGGTTCGATCTGGATTTTCAATCTCCTCTGGATCCACCACCACCAAAATACAATACACAATTACAGGGACTCAATACATCAGCGATCACTGAGGGAGAGAAGCCTGTTTAAAGGCTGAAATGGGTGCTGGTGTCTAACCCCATGACAATAGTCAGCTCAGGTCTTCTAGTCCTTGGGCAGGAAGTGAGCAGTCACCAAGAACTGTGAGCAACAGCCCAGCGTTTCTGTCCACCCTCCTTTCCTTCTTTCCTGGTGTAGGTGCCACCTCTCTGTTCCCTGCTGTAGCCACTCAGCTGTGTTACCTTCAAAAGCACACACAAGGACCTTTTGCTTCCAAGGGACTCTGCTGGGCTGTCTGGGGAGCAGAGTATGGTGACAAAGTCCTCACAAAACAAGAGACAATGAAGCAGCTTCTGCCTGCACCCAAGAGTCACAGTTAGTGGCCCTCATGTTAACCTCCCCCCAGTGGTCACAAGGCCTCCACTACTGGCCATTGGTTTCTCTTTCACTCAACACCAACAGACCTGACAGTACAGTCAAGGCAGCACAGGACATGAACATAACCCATCTGTCTCCAGAGACTGGCCCGCTTGAGGATGGTAACGCATCTTTGTGGGGTACACTGAACTTGCCCTAGCTAAACAGGTCTTCCCCCAATATCTTCTCTGCAGAACTGTGGAGTAGGAGATTCATAACTGGGATCTATAAACCCCTGAAATTGCATGATGACTAGGTTGTGCATATCTATACTTTCCTGGAGTTTGCGTAGCTTTCATTGGTTTCTTAGAGCACCATTTTCCAAGTTGCACATGCCCACAGGGAAGGGATAAGGTTGGGAGGGCATAGAGGTTGACTTGTTCACATGGTGAGCAGGCATTTCAAAGTTTATCTTCTGGCCTCCCACCCTGACTCATACCTTCTAACATGTGGATGGGCCCTCTCTTCTGGTTTTTGGAACAGGCTGACCATTTGCACCCAGACAGGTTTCTCATATAATCACACAGGGAATTAGCCCACTCTGAGCACAGCACACACTTGGGGTACAGTCCAGCTTGAGAGCAACTCAGAAGGCAGGGACCAAACACCATCAAAACAGAGCCCTGGGACCCCACTCATCAGCTACCTGGTGAGCGCCTCAAGCAAGCTGGCTTCCTGGAGTGTGACGGGACCTCCAGTCTCTAGATAATCCAGAAAGCTCTGAACTTGCTTGTCTCACTGCACAAACAAATAAGCCGCAAGACCAAGAAGTGTGCAGGAGGTGGTTGACAAGCAGCACCGCTCTCCAGTCTGTTGAGGCTGTGCGATCTTTGTTGAGTCACCTCCTCTAATTGGCTAATTATGGCCACTTTCCCTTCTCTCTTCCTCTCTTACTCCCCTTCCTCGTCACAAGGTGGTACTTCAGAAGCTCTCTCGGAGGAATTTCAAGGAGCCGGCCGGGTCTCTGTGGAGTACGTGGCATTATCTCATTACGATCTCGCCTGGTGATCGGATTCCGTTAGCTGACTCTCTTTATTAGCAGGCAAAGGCAAACTTATAAAATACCTTTAAACCTGGATTTACTTAACAATATATCATTGGGGAACTGACAGTTCTTGCTCGCTTCCCTCTGCCAGAAAGAATTAAGATTGTTTCTAATTTAATCTCTCTTCCACATTGGAGGCGGATATTTATGTTTCAGCAGCAAACTTGTGTTCCAGGCTCCAGGGGACGCGGCTCTGGGTCATCCTGGAGCAGTTCTGATGGCATCCTATGTGTCTGCGTGCAGATGTGGCTGGCCTTGGCTTCAGGGAGCCCGGCAAGAGGACCCAGATGCTGCCCTTGCTGGAGCAGCAGCCCTGTAGACCTGCTGAGAAAGATAAGAGGGCAGAAGCAGGAAGCGTTGTCTTTGTAATGTCAGAGAAGGGTCCTAAGGGTGATAGCCAAGGCTGTCACAGACACTGCCCACTGTAGCATCATCTGCCTTCTTGGCCCTCTGGGCTTTTAAAAGTCAGAAGCACCAGGCTGCTTCTTGACAGGCTCTGGCAGTGCTATGCCCAGATTACATGCTTACTGCATGGTGTAGTAGGTGCTTCTGGTAACCACCCTGATCCCCTTGCAGGTTGGGTGCGCCCATCTCCCAGCTGCTGTGAGGATTGGCTGCTACAGCTCCTTGGAGGATTAGCCTCAGCTCACTGGGGCCACCTGATCCCCCAAGGTTTATCCATCCCTACTTCCCCTGCCCTGTACCAGTAGCCAATGACTGACAGAGGGGTATGGAAGACCAGCTTCCTTGCTTTGAGTTGAGGCTTCTTTGTGGCATAAATCAAGCCCCTGATTTTGCAGTGTGACCAGACTAGAGCTACTCTCCACACAGCCCATGTCCTTGTTTCATTTTCTCTTGCTGGTAATGATTTCTCGGCTTGTTTTCAAGCTCCGCTTCTAAGGCATGGTTGCATCTGGGCCAGTTGTGTTCCTGGGCTGCATCTCACCTCTTTCTGCCGCCATATAGTGCGTGGACTCACAGTACACACTCAAGCCTGTGGTCTGCTGCGGTCAGCAGTAGCAGAGCCCACCCAGGCCTGTGCTGAGCTCTCACCCCATCGAAAGGCCGAGCTGGGAGAGCCGCCTGGCAGTGGCTGCCTGGGACCCTGCTCTCTTGCTCTTGAGGCTGCTCTGTACCACAGCCTCTTAGAACGCACAGCCACAGCCAAAGCCACAGAGCTTGGCGAGAGCTCACCCTGCCAAGCACATCACATCCCCTCTAGGTATCTGCACACAGATTCAGGGGAGGGTTCAGAGGAGAAGGAGGGGGAAGAATTGTTTTGGAAAATCCTATTATCTAGCCAGGCCCCCATTGATAGCCCATGCATGAAACCAATTTAAAAAGTGTGAGTCAAAAGCCTTGGAGGTTCGCCTGTTCTCCCAGGAGCCCAGCAATCACCCTGCCCACAGGTCTCTGCAGACTGAATGCCATTCTGCCCGTCATCCTCGGGGCTGCTCTACTCCGGAGCTGTCATTCAGTGCCCTGGGCTGACCAGCCCTCTTGCTTTGGCAGATGTCAGGAGAATTTATTACAGTGAGAAAAGAGAAACACTTGGAATTGAGCATGATTATTTTCAGATCTCTGTTTTGCTGATGGGTTGAGTGAGCCCCAGTGAGACCTTTTGGGCTGCTAAGGTTTTCCAAGGTCATATTTTCTGTCCATCTTCTGTCACTGGGTCCAGGCAATGGCACACACCCTTGGACAGTGCTTGTAATTGGGGCAAGGCACTTAACCTCTCTGATCCTTGGCTTTCTTCTCCATAAAAGGAAAATATGGGTCAGAGCCGATATAGCGACTAAATGAGATAATGCATAAAAAAGTGCTTTAGTATGCAGTAGGTACTCAAGTAGATATTCTGTACTTTTCACCTCACCTATGGTAGATCTGTAAGGATCCAGGGTAGAAGCTACTGGTTTTCATTGCAGAATATTCTGATGTGTCTTTGTTGTGGTTTGTGTCCAGTTATCCCCTCCAAAGCCTCATGCTATCCTGAGGCAGCTTCTGGAGTTTGTGATTGATTCCTTTTTTTTTTTTTTTCTTTTTTGAGGTACCAGGGATTGAATTCAGGACCCTATGCTTGCCAGGCAAGCACTTATTCTACTGAGCTATCTCCCCAGCCCTGTGATTGATTCTTGTGGGTGTGGGTGCTGTACTCATTCTGGGGCAGGTCATCTGCATTACAGTGTGAGGAGGGGAGAGAGGCAGGCTAGCTGCCTGAGCTGCTGCCCCTCCCTTTGCTCTTTGCCACTGCCATGAATGGCTGCTCTGTGCCATGTGCCACTCTGTAGGAGTCCTCTCCAGTTCTCCTCTCGGTCCAAGAAGTTAATATTTGTAATCCCAAAGATACATTATTGGAATCCCACCAAGTTAATTCTAATCTACCACTCCCAGTACAACCCACGGTGGAAGAAAAGACACTAAAACATATTATAATTATTGGGGAGCCAAGGGGCCCTAAGTCCAGCCATGAAGATGGCCTTCTGGAACAAAGAGGCTGACCCAGGGAGGCACTCAGGTTTTATTCAGTGGAGGAGGAGTGGCTTGAGGAGGAATGACTGAGAATTGTGGGAAGTGGGTGAGTACTGTAAGCTGAGCTAGGTAGGTGGGTTTTGTTTACCTCTGCAGAGAGGATATGCAGAGAAAGTAATCTGCTTTATGCTACTGAGATAGTATCTAATGTTTGGGGATCTGCTGCTCAGCCAAAATGGAGACAACTACTCTTCTTTCAAGAACAGCTGCTCAGGTGGTCCTCCATACCACTCTGCCTTGGAGCCAGCTGAGCATGGACTGAAAGTGCCACTAACTGGGAGCTAAATAAACCTTTCCTTCCTTAATTCTGGGTGTTGGGTATTTTGTCCCAGCAATGAGAGAAAAGTAACCAAGAGAGTCTTGCTTGTGTAACAGAAATTTTATTTAGCTATAGTTTCTCTTTCTGAAAAAGAATTTATTAATTATTCTTGCCTCAGCAGATACCACTCCCAATAGTCAACACTGATGGAAGGCTGACCACCTGATGGGCACTGTTCAAGTATTTTATGCACAGTGAACTACTTAAGCCTTTCTGTGACCCTGTGTGCTAGATATAGCTATTCCCATTTTACAGATGAAGAGACCAAGGTACTGAAATGACCCAAATTCACATAGCTGATGAATAGAGACATGATAAAAAGATGTAGAAAAATATCAGCAGGCATCACATTGGAGGGTTCTCTGCTCTGCCTCATCGCAGGAATTCTCCCCGAGTGAACTGGACCCACCAGCTCTTCATACCCTTCCTCTGGGTTGGATTTTTACAGAAATCTGCCTGCTCCATCTTGGACCTTCGCACATTGCCTAAGTGTCCTGGTGGACTGGGGAAGGCCACAGAGGCAGGGTCTAGCCTAGGCCTACGGATCTTACCTCTCTGCTCCAATGGGGACTTTGTCCCTCGGCCAGTGCCATCTGAGAAGTCACTAAGGCCATCGCAAAGGGTCACCTGTTTCCAGATCACCTTAGACACCTCTTCCTTGGTGAAGGTGCTGAAGGTGTAGGCAACTACGGAAAGCATCTGCACATCCTCTGGAGATGGGGTGGAGGTGGAGCGGTGTCTGTGCCTCCCTTAGAGATGTTAATGGCCTCAAAACATAGCACCAAGGATTTGGGGGAACAAAAGAAACACAGTGATGGAATGTGTGGGCTGTATGTGTTGGGACCTCCAATTCCTCAGCAGCAACATGGGAATGTTGAGAGGATTTAGAGTGTACAATATTGAATCAGAAATAGGTTGAATAAATTTGAATTCTCACGGTGGCCAGACTCAAGACTGAAAGTTGCTTTTGCTTTGCTCTCTGGGTCACCAATTTATCCGATTGAAAAGTTCACTTTGTGTCCAAAGCAATCACAACTCAATGTGTAAAAATCAATGGGAGGCCTTTGTTTCCCAGCTTGGTCTACAACTATGCTGAGCAAGAGGAGAGCCAATGCGAGCAGGGAAGGATCTGGGCCAGGAGCAGGCCTAGGTACAGAGGGCCACCCTGCCCTTGGTGTCAAGGCACTTAGCTGCTTCCAGGTGAATGGATGAGGCTTGAACTTGTCAAAAGCCCTTGCTCAGCTGGCAGCAAGCCCAGCCTGGTTAGATAATTAGGCCGTTTCTGATGGGGTCTCTCTGCAGGCTGCTCTACCCAGTCAGTGACAGCATCCTCTGGATCCTGGCCCACTGCTCTCATCCTACACGGCCCTATACATAGTGTTGCGCTAACCCTCCCAGCCTAGCATTACCTACCCAGAGCAGAGTGAGAGTGGAGAGCCCTCAGGGCCTGGCAGGGGAACAGGGCTCTTTACAAGCTCTCAGGCATCACGGACCCTGCTCCAGAATCCCTGCGACCAGGACCTGACCTAGAAAACGTGTCCCCTCTCCACAGATGAAGAGGAATACATTGTTAGTGGACACCAGATGCTCCCCAAAGGGATCTTGCAGCCTTCTGTGACCAGATGGGCTCCCATTGGCTCCCTTGCCTGATGCGCTGCCCAGAGCTGGTCCCCAGCCCCATTTCTGTCAATCTAAGGTCCTCAGTGTGACTCCTTCTCCCCTGGCAACAGACTGTGCTGAAGGGACACATGACTCCAACTGGCAGAAACTTAGGGCTTGTCTACAATGAGCAGGCAGGCCTGGTGCCCTTCCAGGGGACGCAAAGCAGGTGAAAAGCAGCTCACTCTAAAAAGAGTCTCTCCTTCCTGCCGACAAGAAGACACAGATACCTGCCTGCATGGCCGGTGGACAACACACTGGCCTTCTTTGGAAGGCAGTGGGGACCCTTCCTGCCTCCAGATCTTGGTTTTGAGGCACAGGAAAAGCAGAGAAAAGATCACAGAGCTGCACCTACCATGGATAAGGATGTGGATCTTGTGGGCTGGATTTTGAGCAAGCAGTTCAGGAAAGCAGTGGTTTCTGCCACCTGTGAAAACCATAGGTGCATCCACACTGTCAGGGGCCTGCTTCCACACGCTGTTGGAGCCACCACTCTGGAAGATCCCGTGAGCTTGCGTCCCACCCCAGAAATCTCCACTTTAGTTAGAAAAGGTCATGTCCTAGGCACGAAAGGGCTTTTCTGAGGCAACCTTTAGGGCTGGGGATCGAACTCAGGGCCTTGCACATGCTAGGCAAGTACTCTGCCGCACATCTAACTCCCCAACCCACTGAAATTCTTCGAATCTCCCTGGATGACATTCACATACAGCCAGGCTTGAAAACACACATATTGTGACAGAGATGGATTCAGGTTTTATAGCACCCAGGTTGTCTCCATCTCAAAAGTTGTCCTTAACTTTAAGATGACTTGGTTCAAAAGTACATATTTTAAGACTATTTTGGAAGACACTCAAAACTTAAGCAGATAATGAAAGATATAGCAGATGATTCATTGTACAGTAACTAAGTATATAATTAATTGTACTCAACAGAAGAGACAACCTCAATGGGCTGATGATGTCCCTGTGGGGTTAAAGGTCAGCCGATCAATGGCTTGAAACAAATTGCTCCACCTTTTGAGAAAAACCACAGACTTAATTTTTTTTTTTTACTTTAGCAGTTATAGATTCACAGAAGTTACCAATTTAGTAAAGAGCAAGCCCTTGTACCCTTTACCCGATTTACTCAAATGTAACATTTTGTATAACTATATACAATATCAAAATTAGAAAGTTAACATAGGTAAAACCCACAAAACTAATGAAAATCACAGATTTTGCTGACTTTAAGTCCATGGTCTTCATTCATTCATTCAAAAATCTTGCAGTGAGATGTCATCTTGGTATTTATCTAAAAACGGCCTGGAGATCACCAGCAGAAGAATCACCAAAACACTTGCTAGAAATGCAAATTCATGTGCCCCTAGCAGGCCTTCCAAATCCCACCAGAGGAGGATTGAGCTGGTGAATGTGTTTCTCACAAGTTCTTAGATGATTCTTCTATTCACAGAAGTTGGAAAACCACTAAACTGCTACGCTGCGGGCACCTCTCTCCACACAGAAAAGCACTAGAAAAAAGTAGTTGCTGCCCTCCCAGAGCAAAAGAGGGGACTAGCATTAAGAGCAAGTGTGGGGACAGTGGCTGGCTATGAGAACACACAGAAAGAACCCGGGGAGACCTCAAATTTCCTGGAGCAGGCAGGGAGGAGTTCAGGACGTTGAGAATATCTGAGTCGGGTTTTGACTAATACAGCGGGAGTTTGCCAAGGAGCTAAAATCTCAGATGTGTCACTAGGTTGCCAGCTCCCTCAGCCTTAGAAACAGAATTTCTAACTTGGAAGTTGTATAATGGCAAGGGGGAGTTGCTCATCGGTGCGGCCACAGTTCCTGTAAACTGAAGGGGCTCAATACATGTTTGGTGGGTACCCATGTGAGAAGCGTGGCTGCTATTGATTAAATGAATAATGAAGGAAGGATAGTGGGTAAATGATAGGATGGATAGGTAGAGGTGTAAATTACTGCCTAGGTATATTATAGGCAGGGAGGACTTAGCTGGGAGTGGCCGAAATCCTGGCCCCGGAGGGCTGCTGTTTTCTCTCCTGAGGCCCCAAGGAGAGGGGCTGGAGGCCATGAGGAAAAGCAGCAGGCTGTGTGCATGCCAGCCTCGTCCCATACAGTTAAGCCCCAAATACTCCAAGGCTTCCTTGAGCAAGCTGACTTTGAACTTGAGTTAAGTGGCCTTCACCCTAGGGAAAAAAATAAAAAGACATTTACTGTAAAAGTACTCTCCTGCTCTCTTAATAAGTATATTAATTTTAAATGCCAGAGACAGAATCATAAACTCTCTATCTTGGAGGATTATGACCAGAGCCTGGCTATGTGAGAGAGCTGCGCTGGCTGACTGGCTTCCAACAGCTGCAGAGGGTGGGGATTGGCAACAGTACAGTCCAGACGTGTAAAGGTCACTCCTGCTGGTGCTGGCCACAGAAGGGGCAAGATACCCTGCACACTCTCCATCTTCAGCCTTTTTCTTGATAGAATCTATGAGTATTTTCTTCAGGTTCCAGCACTGGAGTGAAAGAACCTTGAAGGAGTTTCTGAAGTAAGCCTTGCTCTTTAAAGCTGAGTTGGTACAGGGTGTATTGTCCTGAGGCAGGGAGATGGCTCAGAGATGTCCTACCCCAGGAGCCCAAAGTGTGGCCCTTCGGCCCTCCTTGATTGAGCCACTTCGGTTGATTCTATTAGAGGCATCTTATAGAAGCATCTGCAGCCCAGCTGGACTGTAGAAACCCCAAATCTGCTTATTTGTAATAGTTCTCAAGTAGGCACATCAAAGTTTCAGAGTTATTCTTCAAGGAAACCATCTCCCAAGGCTGCAGTCAAAAAGTTCCAGCTGGTGGTCATAGGAAGTAGCTGAGGTTTGAAGAAAAGAATGTTGGTATTGAAGCCTGAACTCCCTTTAACCTTTCTAAGCCTCTATTTGCTAATCAATAAATTAGGATTAAGCATTTATATCTCAAAGGGGTGTATACGGATTAAAGGGAAGTTCTAAGCACAGTGCCTGGTACCCAGGAGTCCCCCAGTGTTAGCCAGGATTGAACGAGGCATGAAAAGAAGCGCTCGTCCCTATGGCTATTGTAGGGCATGAAAGAAATCAACTGCCCTGGAAGAAATTTATGCTGTAGCTGGTGAAACGTGTAATCTACATTACACATGTTTTCAATTTCCCAACTGGGCTCATTTATGGATTCTTTTCTGTAAGCGTATACAGCACCACAGAGCCTTTAGGCCAAACCTGTCCCACTTGACCCTACACTGCCCACTTGACATTTTTAATTAAGTATTTTGTTTTATTTAGTGATCTCCTGTGCTTAGTCTTGTAAGGCCTTATTCCCTACCGGTAGAGTGTGAGAAGCTTTGATGACATGTGAGAAGCTGACTTCTCTGACTGATGGTGTACCTATAGTGAAAGGAGGAGAAGGGGGTCTCTGTGGTTTATTCAGACCAAAATAGCTACTGCCATCTGAAGAATCTGTGTTGCAACCTGCAAGATAGATGCATTGTACAATGCCATGCAGGAGGGGTTCCCAAGCTTGTGCATTTTCTTCGTTCTGTTGTCTGTCCCATTGCTGGGCCTGAGGACGACCTGCCCATGAGACTCACTTGAGTGCTTTCCCACCAGCAAGAGGCCCAGTGTGTTGCATAGCCATGATTCATTATGCTATTTTTTTTCCTGAAGAAATCTGAACACAGAGAACTTGAAGCTGCAGGGTGCTAGGGAAACAGTACGGATTTGTTCTAGGACATGTACACACTCAGACTCAGCCGGGACAGGCAGATTGAGCAGATGACAACCAGAGTCTGCGCTATTTCCTGTCGACGAGATGCCCTCAGCTCAGTAGTAGTCCACATTTCAGAGAATTGCGGAGTTATTTGGTAGAAATACAGTAATAACTTCAGAAGTGTTTCCAGATAGGAAACTCAAGTTTTTGGGTCAATCGTTTGGGGTCCAATGGCTGGGACATTCTGCAATGGTGAAAGTTGTGATTATGGCCCAGAGATATGACAGCACCCCCATAATTTGCAGCTCCAAATATATGGCTCTTGCCATGCCAGCTCTGCACACACACACCCTGGGCACACTGAGCAGGCGACCAAGTCCAGGTGTGGTTGCGCATGCCTGTAATCCCAGCACTGGGGAGGTTGAAAACAGGAGGATCCCTATGAGTCCAAGCTGCCTAGTGAGACCCTGTACCAAATGCATAAATGAAAATAAAAATACATACATGGCTCTGAGGCCCACCTTTGGGGAAATGGAGTATTCCAGGAAAGGATCTCACAAGTGGAGGCAGAACTGATGGTCGCAACTAGTTACACGCATTCCACAACTTTTTGTTTGAAAGAATTTAAGCCATTAAAAAATAATATTCTCAGCCACTTGATCAGAACTAATCAATGACAAACATCAGGCTTATAACTGCACTTCAGCAAGAATAAAATTAATTAAATGGGGTTTGGAATACAGGTTTCTCCCTTCAATATTCGTATTACTACTAGAATCTATATTTTTAACTATACTTCATCATTGTTATTCATTAACACTGCATGCAGCCTGTGCACATCCAGCTTCGACCCCACAGACTACAGCTGAAAACTCAGGGTGTCTCAGGCTCACATGCTTCCAACAAGAGGGCTGGCTCTCTAAACCAAGCACTCTACGCATGAGAAGCGAGCATGGTTGTAAGGCCAGACCACGGTGGCTTTTTCGGAAGCCTGGCAGGACATGATCATCGGACGATGGACCTGTTAAACTGGTCCTGCAATAAAGCAGCAGGGATAAATCGGTGTCAGGGCTGTAGAGAGGTTGTTTTCATAGTGAGGTGCAGACCATCATTTTCTTCCCTGCAGCTCCTGCCCCTTCCTTGGCCCGCCGTTGCCTGCAGCTTCCTGGACCCTCTGCACAGTTCTCAGCACGTGTTGCCCTGTGTCCATTTCCCCCGTGGACTACCTTAGACTCACTTGTCCTGCCCCCATTGTTTCCAGGCTGTCTGCTTCCTCTATTAGCAGTTGCCCAGATCCCCTCATCTGTGCTGTTTTCCTTCAGGCTTCTTCTCCAAGTTCCATTCAGGGTATTTACTTTATCAATCAAAGATGTATGGATGGGCCAGATAGATACACTATAATCGAAAGCTTAAGGGCAAAGAGTGCCCCAAAGGTGGAGCAACCCATTTCCAGACAGTGGAGGGGGGCATCCCACTGTCCTGTGCCTCCTGGGACCCCTGCCCCAGTGACAGGGAAACAACTAGGACCCAGAGCTCAGATAGTATCCCAAGGAGTATACAGAAAATGTAAAATTGCTCTTCTGTTTCCTTTTATTTTCAGTACTTGGAATTGGCTCCAGGACCTGCACATGGAGCCACACTCGCGGCCCCTGTCTTATTTTTATTTTGAGACAGGGTCTCCTTACATTGCCAAGTTACCAAAACAGGGCTTGAACTTGTGCTGCTTCTGCCTCAGCCTCTCAGAGTGCTGGGATAACAAGTGTGCTTTGCCGTGCTCAGCTGATATTTTATGTTTATGACTCATTAAGTGTTATCTGCCTCTCCAGAATATATATTTGTCTGTTTTATGCTTCAATAAAATTTTCTCTAAAATCTATAGCCCTGTCACTTGCAGAGGCAGCCTGGAATTGGGAAGCTGTTCAGGACATGGTTTCCAGAGAGTGCGAAGGGTAACCCTTCCTTGTTCCTATTCTCTGTGTCCCGGTAGCAGCAGTGACAGTGCGCAGTTGGCCTGTCACTGGAGCACAGCAGTGAGGAGTTCAGAGGAACAAGGCCTTCGTTCCTCCCTGAGCATCTAATTGGATTGTAGGCTCGCCACTGCCTTCAGGAAGGACAACTGTCAGTGGCCTGAGGTGGGGGTGGGGCAAATTCAGTGTGCTCAATCTCTGGGATCCCTGGAGTAGGCACCAGCTCCTGATGGCCCAGACCAAAGCACAGCCTGCCTGGCCTCCTGCTCCCAGGAGGGGTGGAAGTGAGGTGGTGGGCAGCAGTGTTTCTCCCTTTTGGTGATGGGTGTTAGGGCAGGCAAAGAACATGCAAAGATGAGATGGATGGTGGCCTGGGCCTCTAGGATGATTACCAGACACTGACGTTCAAATGACCAAGCTGACTTGATGTCAGGCAGCAGGCAGCCATGCAGGCTCCATTCTGTGGACCTTCCCGAGTAGCTTCTGGGTGGCACGTTTCAGTCACCTTGGTCAAAGACCTGCCGGTGTTCTGGAAAGGTCCACTCACAGCACCTCTGTGCCACAGTTTGATAGATTACCCTGCTCTTGGACCATGTGGTCCAGATGCCGCTGCCCAGAGTGCTGGGTTCCTCTCTGGCTCACCTCCCATCCTCCCTCCTGTCACTGACTCTCTGCCACCTCAGCGCTGTTACTTCCCCTTGTCTCCTTCACCAGTGCTGGCTGCTGCTTCTAGCTGAAATGGCTCCCACCTGTGACCATCAAGCTAAGCCTCATTTATCCTGAGAGACTGAGCCACAGTTTGAGTACGATGGTACATACCTGTAATTGAAGCATTCTGACAGGCTGAGTCAGGAGGATTGCAGAGTTGAGCTCAGCTTGGACAACTTAGTGACGTCATGATGCACTATCTCAAAAAAAATAAATGGATAAATAGGCAGATGATATACCTCAGTGTGGAGGTCCTGGGTTCAATCTTTAATACTGTTTAAAAAAAAAAACCTGAGGTGCAGAACCACCACCTGTGGTGAGGCCTCCCTGACCATCCCAGTCTGGGCCACACAAGAGGGTTTTCATTTCCACAGCCTTCCATGCTTGCCCCATATCAACAGGGTTGCTCCTACTTCTCCACTCTATCAGGGCCCTGGTCCTCCAGGACCATAGAGAAGGTGGTGAGTATATAGTGTTTGGATGAATAGATGGGTAAGACTTGCCACAATGTGGGACTTGGCCAGGCAAGAATAGCGACAGCCTGCCAGCGAAAACAATAGCCGCTGCCCCGGATTGATTGCGCACCGCATGCCAGACACTGTGAGAGGAAGCTGACACATACCAGCTCAAAGCATCCTCAGCACAGTCCTGTGTGGCCTGTGATTTCCATTTTACAGAGCATGACACAGAACCTCAGTTTTGCCCAAGGTATCAGAGCAAAGGGGAAGAAGGTGATCTGAATGGAGATCTGTTTGGTAGAAAGGCCTGCAGTCTTAATCAGCATCTTATACTAGCTAGAGCACAGCCTCAGGCAGGTGCTGGGTGAGCCACAATGTCCCTAAGCATAGTGCACAGAACACACTGGACACGCACACCCATCACCAGCCACTGCAGGTGAGGACTGGGCCTCAGAGGGTCCAGGGCCAGCCCACCGAGCTCAGCTGTGGGGAGTTGCCCTGTGCCCCTCCCGCCTCCTCCTCCGCCTTGTGTCCCTCCAGGTGTCACGCTCACTCTACCTGACTGTGGTAGGGCAAGAGATGAACTATACCAAGCACAACTCAGACAGAGCAACTGCAGGCCTGGTCCCATCACAGGAGCCCTGACATTGATGAATAGGATCTCCACGTCAGTCTGCGCCTCCAGGAGGAGTCAGCTCTCCCGAGATGTCTGGGGGCTGGCAGTGGCCCACAGCCCTGCCCACAAAGCTGTGCCACTGGGCTGGACACTGCCCCAAGCAGTCTTTGGAGAAGCAAATAAAGAAGGTGACATCACTGTCTCATCTCTGTGCTCCAAAGTCAAGTTCAAATACTAGCTCCACCTCGGGCATCACTGACCCGGTATCTTCCTCTTTATTGGCAGCTTTTCAGAGGGTTCCTCACCTGGCCAGCCTGAGCCAGCTGTTAATTATGTGTGTCAGGAATGGAGTCCTGTGGCCCAGAACATCTAAGAGGTCAGATCATCCAACATTCACTCTGAGTCACTCACTTTGCATTGCGGTTATGTGGCCTTCAGCTGTGCCTGGACATGGGCCTCCTCAGTGCTGACCAAACTCAGAGGAAGCCAAGCTTGCAGAAGGTATGAAGCTGTTCTCCCTGTCCCAGCCCTTGCAGTCCTGTGTCACAGTCTCCACTGGGGACATTGATGCCTTGCCTTCAGGAAGAGAAGAGCAGAGCCCAGAAGGGGTATTGGGGCTCTGCTTGGGGTATTCACTTCGAGTGGATGTTTCTTGGAGGTTCTGAGCTGAGGACAATGTGATGAATTCCTTCAAACTGTACAGAAAGGAGCATCTAGTGAACATCCCTCAAAAACCCTCAGCACTGTTCTTCTCCATCCTGGTCCAGCCAGGCTGCCTGCTGCTTCTCTGGCCATGGCTGAATCCCTCCACAGAAGGCTGCAACTCCTGTCCAACACTCCTAGATCTCCCGGGTTCTAGAAGTATCTCTCTTCCCTGATCCCTGGGATGCCACATCACGTTCTTTCCTAGTGGCTCTCTGATCCTTGCCCATACCACTAAGTGGACTCTTTGACTCTCTGCTGTCATCCTTTGGGTGTGCCATCCATATCCTGCCAGCACCTTGCCCAACAAACATACTGGCAGATGGAGCCCCTGAGTTACTAAGAGAGCAAAGCTGGCCCAGCAGCCCACAGCCCACCTGCAGCCTCTGTCCCGCCAACCTTCCAAATGGAGGGAGGAGAAGGACTGGGACTAAGAAAAGACTCTCCTTCCCTGCCCATCCCAAGCCAAGGAAGCTTCAGGAAAATCTCTTGCTGAAGGAGGGTGCTGCCTACTAGGATAGCCCCTCATTTGCTGTGGAAACAGCAGACTTTGTGAATTCTCATGATGTGGGGCTCAGGACAGCCCCTCGGAACTGCTTGTGTGGTCAGTCTGGAGGTGCTGAGGTATGTCCTCAAGGCCAAGTGGGCCACTAGAGGTTGGCTGTCCTGCTGCGGGAACCCATCAGAAGGGGCAGTCGAGGAAGGTGCACCTGGGAGCTGGGAGTGAGGGCTGCTCTGAGAGCCAGCGCCCTGTCGGAACGAGGTCTGGTGGAGGTGCCAGGAATGCTCCAGCAGCCCACAGAAACCCCACATGGGAGCTCGCTGTGTTTAGACATCTCCCAAGTCATTCTGTAGCCCCAGCGAGCCACCAAAAAGCTGGAGCCAAGTGAAAAGATCCTCGTCCTCACTTCCTGAACCTGGAACAGCCAGAGGCAGCACAAAGGGTAGCAGGGTGGGAGGGAGGGGGAGCCAGGAGGGGGAGTGAAAAGCAAGCCGCTGGCTGTCCACAGCAGGGCCTCACGCCCTAGGTTGGTAGGGCTGGCCCGGGAGAAACTGTCCCCTGGATGAGGAAGTGATGTTTTCATTTAGGTTCATGTGGCCTCTAAAAAAATCAAGACAAAAATTACACATACTTCTGAGGTGCAGTGTGATACCTGAATACATGTATACAGTGTGTAATGATCAGACTGGGGTAACTAATACATTCGTCACCTTAGACATTTATTGTTTCTTTGTGTTGGGAACATTCAAAATCTTCTCTACCAGTTATTTTGGAATATCCAATTAATTGTCAGTGATAATTACCCTACTAAGCTACAGAGCACTGGATCACATGCTTCCTATCCAACTGCACTCCCGTAGCCATTAACCATCCCCTCTCACTGTCCCCTCTTCTCAGCCTCTGGTAACAACTATCCCCCCATCTACTTCTACGAAGCCATTTTTTAGCCTCCACATAGAAGTGAGAACATGCTGTATTTGTTTTGAACTTGGCTTTTTAATAACTGGAAGATTAAAAAAGAGGCTAAATATGGAAGCATGATGGAAAGATTAGAAGTTCTGTGTCTGTGGGTGGGGGTGACAGGGGTGGGGTATCTCAGAGAGCCACTGTGAATGGTGGTGATAGTAAGGAGGGGGACAGGCTATTTCCTGGCTTCCCCCTCCCCCCGCCACTGATGCCAACTGTTTAATTCATTGGCTTTAAATTCATTGAAGTTTTTGGGATTCTACAAGACGGTGGACTAAATAAAAACGTAAAAGCAAAGAGAAACAGAGAATTTAAAGTACTTGAATAGGCGAGGGGTGGGGGGTGTGAATAAAATCATGCTGTAGGCAAACTGACAGGCCACATTGGAGGCTGCGACGTAGGTGTGGTGCAGAGTGCTTCAGAGCTCTTGCGGCTTCTTCTAAGCAGCAGCCTTGCTAGGCAGTGTTGGAAGCTGTGTGGGTATCTTGGACAGAGATGCAGGAAGGAGCAGGAGACAGTCACTTGCTTTGGGACCTCGCTGTGAAGTAGGATATTTAAAGATCTGTGCTCCCTTCTCAGCTGGTCCATTTCTGAGAAATAGGTCCACAGCAGGTAATCATTTATTGAACTTAATTCATTTACTGAACAGCTGCTGCTCGGGCACATAACATGTCCCGGGTCACATAGCTCTTAGGCCACACCGAGCACAAGGGAGACAAGTCAAGCTCCACAGCATAACTGAGCAGGTTTGAGGATCCACTCAAGGTCCTCTGGGTAGAGGGGGCGGGGCCCATGCAATCTTAGGTTGCTTTGGGTTGCCTTCACATCCCTTCTTAGGGGGTTATTTTCCAAATGTCTATCAAATTCTTACTCTATGCGAGGTATGGGAGAATGTAATAAACAAAATTCGATCCTTGCCTTCAAAGAACTTGATAATAGCAATGGGTTGGAAAAACCATTACGAGCAAAAGCATGTTTTGCTGCCATGCTAGAGGAAAGCCAGGGGCAAGAGATCAGCGAACAGGGAGAGAGGGACCCAGGGCCGGGAGAGGCTGGGAGAGCTTCGTCCTGAAACAGCAATGTGGCAAAGAGGAGATGGACTCTCTAAGCTGAAGGAGCAGCCCAGGGAAGTCCCAGAGGCTTGCTGGGGAAGCGATGGGCTGAGAGACTGGGGCAGGGGAGCGACAGGCAGTGGGGTCGCACTGGCAAATGCTAAGGACTTTGGACTTTACTCCATAGGTAGTTACCAAAAGATTTTAATTTGATGAAGCATTGCCATCAAAGTTGCATTCTGGCGAGGTAAACTCTGGTTGTAAACGGAGCCGGGTTGTCAGGTAGGATCAGATACGGGGAGACCCTTCAGGAAGCTGTGGAAGGAACTCCAGTAAAACCTGAGGTGAGCGTCTGGATGCAGAAGTGAGGCTAGAGCCCAGAGCTCTTAGGAGGAAGGCTTGGTCAGAACTAATGGATAGGCTGGGGAAAGACAAGGGGGGCTTACTGAGAGCGCCGAGGGCTCGGACCTGGGCTGGGGGGCCGATGGGCAGGCCGGGAGCCTCACTCCTGCTGGCTCAGCTCTGGCCTCACTTGTGGACAGCGGTTAGCACCTTGGCCCATGTGGACAAGGTGAGGATGCCTCCTTTTTGCTTAAAACGGGCCATGCTCAGCCCCAGGCACAGCATGGACTTCGGAGCCCTTTCCCGGGCATCCAGCAAGCTGCTTGCCAGCTGGGCTGTTTCCAGATCTGGGGCCTGCAGCAGAGTTCCACAAAAATCACATTTTCCCTTTTGAAAACAGCCTTTGCAAATAGAGCATTCTTAATTGAGAAGATATTTAGATCTGTATGTCCCTTGTAAGGTGCACAACTCCCCGTGGTGACACTTGACGGCCAGGGGCACAGGAAGGAAGGTAAATACTCTTTACTTATGCAGCAGCTGGGGAATTCTCCTCGTTTGTCAGATATGATTAGCTGTTACCCTTCCGGTCTCCCATTGTTATTCAGGTCCCCACTCGTCACAGTCACACCCCTCTGGATGTTCACGTCTTGCTTTCTCTCCAGCTCTCTCTCTCTCCCTGGTGGCACCCCGACTGGCTAGTAATTTATGTATGACAATATGAGACTAATTCGGTTATTATGTCAAAGGGAAATTGAATCTGGGGTTTTAGTGCCGCATCTGGGAGAAATCTTCCAATGAATCTGGAGTGGGGGAAAAAGCCTTGGAGTTCGATTCATCCGCTTGTCACCCTGTCGACAAGATTAAGTCATTATAGAAGGCTAAGCTAGGGCCAGAAATGGGCCCAGAAAGAAAAGAGATAAAGGGAATGAGAGAGGGGTGGGAAGCAGGGGAGCAGAGAAGAGGGACAGGTGTGAGGCTGGGGGTGGGGTGTGGGCAACGGGACCGGCAGCGCAAAAGGCTTCCTGCCATTCTGCTGAGGTGGGCTTGGGGTTTCCTGTATTTATCCACAAGGCAGACTGAGCAGTATAACAGCCAGGGGACAGATGGACAGGAAGGAAGTTCAGTGGGAGGACATTTACACAAACAGTTGTGTGTCTCTGCTCCTGGGCATCTTAAATATTGTAAGAGTTAAAATTTGGCTTCCCTGACCAACAAAGACTGAAGAAGCACTTTGCTTGGTGCCAAGTGAGATGGTAGCTAGCCCTTCTGGGTACCTAGTTCTCAAGCAGGGTAGAGGGCTCCCCAAACTCTATGCAGCAGCTGAGCCCAAGGATGCAGGGATCTGGATGAAGCCCTGATATAGGAGGGAGGTGTCTCACATCTAGGGCATTGTGGATGTGTTTGCTCTTAGTTTAGCCAGGGAGGATTAAGTGGATACAAGCAGAACATTGCTCAGACAGGATTGGTGAGGAATGTGTACAGTACTAGGCGCAGAAGGATCTGACTGTCAGAAACCTTGAAAATACTCTGTTAGGTTGTTCCGCCCTCCAACACCCCAAGCCTGCTTACATTTGCACAGTGTTTACATTTATTCTCTCTGGCGTCTGTCAGCAGTGTTTATTAGGTTTGCCCTGACTGGGCCTATTGCCTCTCTCTCCTCTGTCCTTGTGGTTGTCCCGTGTGGACTTACTCAGGTGTGTCTGTTGCTCTTTCACCTGTTGGCCCGTCTTCCCCACAGGAGGGCCATGGGGGTCTTGCAAGATGCACTTGTGCCAAGAACATGGGTTTTCATGTTGGTTTCCTCTGGCTGTTCTGGCGCCCAGTTTTCAGTGTTTCTGAATTTCAGGTTTTGCTTATTAACTGGGACCACCCACTCACTTGGGGAAAGCTAAGCTGCATGGTTACCATAACAACACATTTCTCCTCAAGCCATGGGGACACCATTCTTGCCTCTGAGAATCCCCCAGGCCCAGGAAAGGCTGCCAGGGGTCATCTTGGCCATACCCCCTGCTTCCAGGCAAGATTCCAGGGAAAGGACCACGTCAGGACCAAGTGGCGTCTACCTCTAACCAGCTCTCTCTTTCTATTTCTCTGGCTTAGCCATGGATAAACAACTTTTTCCCCCAGGAAAAGGAGGACATTCAAATTAAAATGAAATAATTCAAAATAACCCTCAGTTCTTAAATCATGTCAATTTGACTGTTTCTTCCACCACCCACACGTCAGCTTCGACCAGACACCCACCTAACAGTACTTATGCAAAAGACATTGGCAGCTGCTTACTAACTGGAGGAGCATTTGGGCTCTCCTGGTGAGTGTGTTACCAGCTCTCTAGGGTTTTCTTTATGGCCTGGAGCTTTTACCACGTTTAATGCAGGTCCTGGTACCCTCGGCAGAACCCTCAGCTGCTGCCACCCTTAATCATGTTGTTTGATTCCGTGCTTCTGTTCATTGGATTGGGCCATCTCAGGAACAGCTATTTATTAGTAGATATACAGAGTCTTGAGTGGGTTAATCATGATAAACAGAGAATCTGAGAGAGGCCAAAGAATAGCTAGGCAGTGCCCAAGGTTGGAAGAGGGGGTCTCTTTGAATACCAGTGGCGCATACCACTTTGCTAACAGTGGCAAAGAAAATCCATGACACCTATAGAGACAGATCTTCTCCCTCAAGAGAACAGTCAGTGCAGTGGGCCACCACTCACTTGAGACCAAGCATCTCTCTCAGTTTGTGGCACCTGGGAGTCTGAGAGTGAGGCTGGAGTGGCCCTGAACTTGCATTTTGACACACTGGCATCTCCTAGCTAGGTGACAGTGGGCAGGGTCCGGGAAAGAGCAGCTGGTTAGAAGTGTAGCATTGGTAGTTCATTCTGTGGCTGCCGGGACCCATTACAAAGAAAATAGCTCAAAGAGCTAGTGGTAGGATATGGCCCCAAACTGCACCTTTTCTAGGGAACGTAGCACAGCTTCCTATAGTCATGGACAGCGACACCAGCAGCCCTCTCTCAAAAGCCTCTGGTGGAAGATGGTCAGGGTGGTCTGAGCAGGTAGAGCAGAGGTGCTCAGGGGGACCTCACCCTGCCCCCTCTCTGCACCCAGCTTGCTCCTGGCTCTGCTCCAGGTCCACCCTCACAGGAGAATGAAGCTGTCAACCAGTCCCTACCATTTTAGGTTCCCAAACCCACACACACCCTTGGAAGGCTCCACCAGGCCACTTGCTCTGAAGTAGAGGCTGGGAGTGGGTCTGCAGATACAGGCTAGGTCTGCTGAACAGCAGAACCTGCTCTCCTGGCCTGCTGGTGGGCTGCAGGACCTGTGGGCCTGAAGGAGACCTCACATGCCTGCCCCTCATGGCGCAGTAGTTTTGGGCAGGTTTGGGGTGGGGATAGTGAATCAGGCAGAGTGGAGCACACCGGCTGTTCAGACCCAGCAAGAAAAGAGAGGAGAGAAGGGACATTAGGAGAGGCACCCGAGACATCCAGGCAGCCTCGGGGTGTGCATAGGAAGCGGCACCAGGGAACAGTGCCCATGAGCCTGAGGCTGCAGGATGGAACTTCAGGCTCGAGGCCCCTGCACTCTCCCTAATGCCTTCTGGGACCTGAGGCAAGGCTTCTAGGGTACCTAGACCTGCAGTTGAGATCAGAACATTCTTCAAAGGAGAGAAGAGGGAGAGGGCAATGAGCTGAGGTGCCAGGCATCTTGGAGGAGGACTGATGCCCAGGCAAAGAAAAATCCTGATAAACCAGGACCTGATCTGCTTACTCTTTATTGGTATGTGGTTTTATATTGCTATAGAATGTACTTGATTTGCAATTTTGAAAGTAATACTTGAATACAGTACTGTAAACATTAAGTAATGCAAGTGAAGTAAGTGCCCTCAGTAGTTTTCTTCCCTTCCCCCTCCCCAATGCCACTGCCCCTCATTAAAAGAAATCACAATCACTAGCTTAACATGTAGATAGGCAGTTAGGCAGATAGATGACAGACACAGATAGATAGATGATAGATAGATAGATAGATAGATAGATAGATAGATAGATAGATAGATGGATGAGAAAGCTAGAAAGGCAAGTAGACCACTTTTGTGGCTTCATTCACTCCACAATATTCTTTGATACGCCTTTCCTGCCACTGTGGAGAGACCCACCTGACTCATTTCATTGTTACACGGCACTCCACTGATAAGAGCGGGGATCATCATTTCGCTGAGACCTTACTGATGGGCATTTATATTGTTGTGTCCCTATCATATCATAAGAAGTATTCTTTTATACAGCTTTGGTAGATTTTAAAATGTATGAGTGACTCACGGGGGCAGGAATCCCTTGGGATGAGGAAGGGGGCCGGCGTGTCCAGAAACTGAGCTGGAATTGAAGCCAGGCCACAGAGCAATCTCTGAATGACTGCTGGGCCCAAGTGGCTCCTACATCTTCTGGGTGGGTTCTTGCAACTTCATGGCTTCCTGCTTGGACAGTGGCCACCCTGCATCCACGACTATCTTACAGGGGAAGGCACAGGGTACGTCCTGCTCTGACTTGGACAGGTTCAAATCAGAACTTGATGTTGCAGCAAAAGCCTGATAATAATCCTCTTCTTGCACTGATTTCTAACAGACTCATTCCCTCCTGAAAATGATCACAAACAATATTTCTGCAGCAGCCCCAGCTGAGGGACAGGTGCTATTTTGAGCTGTTTGCAGTAATTGGTAAATGTGGGGATGAGTGGGAGGAAGGCGTGAGGGCCGTTCTGGATGCAGTGCTGACGTCATGGGTGGGTTTTCAGAGACATAATTTCCTGTGTGGCTTGGGGAACAGTTTCATCCCCAGCCACCCATCACATGTCTCTGGGATAGCTGGGCAGCAGGTGGTTCTTTTGTTTCCAAGCGTTCTGCACAGCCCTGGGGTTCTCGGGCTTTGGCGAGGGTGCATGCTTTCAGTCAGAAGTCATGTAAGAAATAAAAATGTTCTACTAAGAAGGCAAAGAGATCAGAAGGGTGTGTTGTTTGTGTAATGTGGAAAGAAATCTGCAGAGTCTGTCTCTCTGTCCTGCCCCCATCTTCTTGCTTATTGGTGGAGTTCTTGCTACAGAGCATGGAGAGTAACCACAGTACCCAGTAAAAGCAGAGACTCTAAGGCTGGGCATTGATGCTGTGAATATTCTGCCTTTCACTGTAGGTATCTAACACTCATTTTCCCAGTTGAAAAATGGGCATAATAACATACAACCCTGGAGCATTATGGTGAGGACTCAGTGAGATGAACCAAATCCATCACTAAGCACAGCATCAGGCAGGTGGCTAGAGGTAGAGAAGTGGTTGTCCTCACTAGGACTGACCACCAGGATGGAAGTTCTTCCCCAAGATCAAAGCCATGTTCTTTGTTGTCTGTTTAGTGGCATTCCTCAAAGGATGTTGGATAAGAGGTGAGATGGTAGATGACAAATGGCTATATTTTGCAACTCCTTCTTCCATCAAGTGGTGAGTCTATTTTACTCCCTTGGACCTAAGATGCCACACCAAGGGGCAAGTGCTGACCAAGGAAAGAAGGAGAAGGAATGATGCTATGTGGCCCTAAGATTGGGCCTTAGGAGACTCTGTAGCTCCTGTTCTCAGCCTCTTGCTACCCTATGGCTACCATGAAAGAAAGCTCAGGGTGGCCTCCTTGTATGCGGAGACATATAAAGACAGGCCAGCTACTCCAGCCATACTGATACTGCAGATGTCAAGAGTAAGCATAATTGTCAGTACAGTTGGCCTCAGAGCTACTCAGGGTTTAGTGAAGCACACTTTGGGTGTGGCTGGGTGGGTTATGATCTGTATCTGACCTCTGGCCCTTTCCTCATAGGCACTGTTTGCCTTGTCTGCCTCCTAACCACCATAGAGTAAGCCCTGCATGCCCTTTCTACTATAATGTTCCTGTCTCACAGCCTGCTAACCATGGACCAAATCATCTGAAACAGTGAGGAAAAAAATCCATTTCCTTCTTTAAATTTTAGGTATCAAACATTTGGCCACATCATTGAGAAAGGTAGTTCAGAAAATGGTGTCAGGAGTGGGGTCATCCCTGTGACTATACCTGACTGTGTGGTTTAGAGCCTTTGGAAGTGGTTTGTAGGACTTCAGAAAGGTTTGGAGGTAAAGGAAAAGAAGCCCTGGAATGTTATAAACAGACCCTGATGGGGACATGGACAGTAAAGACCAGGCTCACAATGTTGCAATTGATAACAAAGACTCCATTGACAGACTTTGGGAAAAAAAAAAAAAGTTGGTTTACATTTTACTCATGTTCTGACACTTTTCAGGAGACTGAGATTAAGAGTGATAGACTAATTAATCTGGCCAAGAAAACTGAAAAACAGCCCAGCACTTGGGCTGGCATGTGTACTGTTGCCTACTTTTGGCCAGATTGATAGTAACAGTCAGGAGCAAAAAGCAGATCATACACATTTCAAAAACTTAAATTTTGGGCTGTCCAAATAGCTCAGTGGATTTAAGCGCCTGCTTAGGCAGATGCAACAGCTGGGATTTGATCCCTGGAGTGCCATGCCGGCCCTACCCCAGAGCATGCTGAGACGGTGATTGAGACTGGGTATGGTGGTACGTGCGTGTAATCCCAGCTCTTGGGAAGCTGAACACAGGCGGATCGCTGCAAGTCTGATCCACATAGTGAGACCCTGTAGACCCTATAGATCCTGTCCAAAAATAAATAAATAAAACTTAAATTTTGTCCCAAAGTAACCATTCATATTGTAGGTGTGGTTGCTTAAGAGATTAGCCCCATTAAAAAGAAACTATATAGTTTATAGAGACAAAAAGAAAGATACCTCATCCCTTACAAGCTTAAAGATTTAAAGGTATCAGTCTTTCATTTGAGAAAGGTCCATAGTCCCCCTTGTTGAGGAGGGTTTCCTAGGGAATTGGTTGCTTGAGATTCATTGTGCTGTGTTCAGTCATCCAGGGACTCAGAGTCTGCTGTAGCCATGGGCCAAGGGGGCTGGCTATTGTTCCTTTCGACACCGCATTTAGTGTCATTCCACATGGTACTGGTTTCAGTGGCACGTAGAATGCAATAATGGCTTGCGGATTTCAACAGAGTGTCTGTGACAGCAGGTAGAGGTCCCCTGAGAGGATAGGGCACGATGCTGTGAGAATGACATCAAAAGTGCATTGGGTACCCCGGGAAGGCAGGGATGCCAGGAAGGTAGAAAATCTGCAAGGGAAGCCATAAATTTGGGCAGAGCCAGCAAAGAGTGTGGCCACATGAGGGCACAGGGACAGAGCCGGCAGGGCCACAGGATAGGCCTGTGGGAGGTCTAGGGAACTCCTGTCTCACCACTAGGTGACCTGAATGCTAGATATGGAGCTACAGAACTTAAGGTTCGCCCTACTGATTTTTGTTTTTCTTTAATCTGATTTATTTCTAGCCCTGTACTCCTCCTTTTGGAGTGGGAAGGTTTATACTGTGCCATTGTAATTTGGGATTATATAATTTGATTTTGAGTCTTACAAAGCATTCATAGCTGAGGGTTTAGTTTGAGTCTCAGAAGTGACTTTGATTTTGACTTCCTGGAACTGTTAAGACTTCAGGAGAGGGATTATTTTGTTTCATGTTGTATGTAAGATCATTGCCATCATGTTAGACAGAATTGTCAGTTTATTGTATTATTCAGAGATTAAGTATCAGGGAAATGTGTTTGGCTTACAAGGGGTGAGATGTAATGGTTAAACTTAATAGTCAACTTAATTCACTTGGAAGCTTCCTAAGAGCTCAGCAGTGAATGTTCTGTGTGGGTTAGGAAGGCATAACCTTGGGGTCTATGTCTCATCCCTGGCCCCTTCCCCTCTGGCACTGTTCCCCTGCTATGCTTCTAGCTACCCAAGTAAGCATTACTGCCTCCTGTCCCTTCTATCATGATGGTCCTACTTGAGAGCTATTGACTGAATACTCAGAGTCCATGAACCAAATAAACTATTTTCTCTAAATTGTAGGTGTCAGGAACAGAAAAACTGACTAATACAACAGGCATGGAAGTGAGGCAGGCATTATTAGCATATGAGCAGCAGCTACAGAGGTGGGCCCTGACTCCTCGTTCAGCAGAGGCCTTGCCCAATTTGTAGAGTCTAGAGTAAATAAGTGCTCCCCCACCTTTTTCTTTTAGCGGAACCGGGGCTTGAACTCAGACCCTTAGCACTTGCCAGGGAAGTGCTTATTCCCCTGAGCCATCTCTCCAGCCCCAAGTGCTTCCCTTTTTTAAATTCATCAAGTGTTGGGGTGTTTTTTGCCTGGCACAAATAGATAAATGAAGCAGCAAGCTCTGGAGCAAGTCATCTTGGAGTTCTTAAGAGACAAAGGAGGGGAAGGCAGGCATAGCCACAGCACACCATAGAGCTTCAGAAGGTAGAGTTGCCCAGGTGCAGAGAGCAGGCAGGGCTTTGAAAAGGAGGATGCCTCAGGGTCTGAGAGGCTGTCGGACACAAAATTCTGATGCTGTCATCACAAAGAAAGTTGCTGAAGACCACAAAGGCAGGATCTAAAGGAAAAAAAAAAAACACAGAGGGAGCTCCATGGTGATCTCAGAGAGTAAGGGAAGGTCCACATCTCAGGCAACTGCTAGGTCTGTCATAGATCTGCATGAAGGGATCAGTGTCACCAGTCTACACAGATCTAGGGACCCCAGAGACAATGCAGTAAGCATATCAAGACCTTTGGAGTGAGAACAAAGTGATGGGGTGGATATCGCTAGGCTGAGAGGGGCCTGGATGCTCCTTCCATCTTTTCTTATTTGTTATTAAGGACGACACTCCTAAACCTGGAGGAATAGAAAAGATAGAGCTGGAAAAACTTGAAACCCACTTAAGATCAGGAGAGAGCAGACTTTCTGTTGCTTGGAACTTTTATTCCCTGACCAATGTATATGTCATCCCAGAGCCCTGAACCCCAGAGGAGCTTCCCACAGGCAGGTGGGCACAGTGGGCACACAGTTAGTCATTGCTGGGCATCACTGCTCAGGAGCCTCTATCCACCTGCATCAGCAGCCCCCAGAGTTGTTTGACAAGAGCACAGATTCCTGCCCACAGAGATTCCAAGCCAGTTTGCAATAGAAGGCTCTAAGGGTGGAGACCAGGAACATTGCCTATATTTAATAAATGCATATCATTCCAGACACTGTTCTAACCAACGTGGATATCTATTTTCATCTTCATAACATTCCTGGGTGAGAGACTATATACGTTGAGGAGCCCTTAATCTGAAATGCTTGGGATTAGAGTGTTTCTGACTTGAGGGGATGGTTTTTTGTTGGGGGGGGAGGAAAGGTTGAGAATATTTGCACACACTTCGCCAATGGATAATACCTAATTTGAGAACCCAAAATATGAAATGAGCCATGATATTCAAAACATGTCAGATTCCCAAGCATTCCAATTTCAGATTTTCGGATTATGGATGTTCAAGTTGTACCACTTCTGCTTTAGAGGTAGAAAGCTTGGGCCCAGAGAGAACAAGTGAACCAGGATGCAGAAGCAGCAGCCAAGCTGCTACATGAACATGAATGGCCACTCTGGCTCTAGAGCTACTCTCTTAGCCACTAGGCGCCGTTCTTCTGGTCTATCCCTGGCGAACTCCACAGACATCCTCCTTCACACTAACACTTTCAAACCATTACCCCAAAGAATTCTGGGAAAGGGAGAGGTTAATGCACTCTTCAACTTCAGAACTAGGGGAGAAAAGTAAGACCCCAGAGTCTGACACCCTTGGCAAAGGCACAATACAGTTACTAAAGATAGCTGTGATCTTCGAGAGAAATGGTAAGCACCAGGAGCCAGCATGGTTTCCCTAAGCATGAAGCAAGTCCACATGAACTCATTGATTTTGCAGAGAATAAGATTAGACCAAAGAATCTAGAGTATAGTGAACATTTTCCAACATCCATTTCATACTTCCTAGCCTGGAGATTGCCACAGTCTGGGGCAGATCTGAGTGAACTGGACCAACGAGACAAAGAGACAGATTTGCTTAAGGATCTGGAAAAAGATAATACAGTCTCCCTCTTGGATGGGCAGAAAGAAGTATCCTGCTCCAGTTACTCTGGAAGCCACTGCACGAGCCCCAGGGATTGAGACTTAAGATTACTCTAACGCAGTAGTAAACAAGAGGTGAATAGAACCTGAGTCTTTGATAACAGTGTTGAGCTACTGGACTGACCAGCCTTGACGCTGCACCCACCTCCGGGCTTTTCCTTACGTCAACCCATCAGCTTCCTTATTGTGTAAACAAGTTTGATTTGGGAATTTTTTTGACCTGTGGAAAGAAATATCCTAACAAATCCAAGCAGAATGCTCCTCAATCAAACGCTGAATTCCAACCTCAGGAAGTTATTTGACTATAATTTTTAAAATACTCTTGTGAGCAAAATGAGAAACCAGGCCTAGCTAACATCATTCAGTAGCTTTGTTCTAGTAGCTCTAAAACTGCACCAGAAGCCAGATGCAATGAGCCCCAGTGGTACCTCTTTAAGACAGCCAGCTACATACTCAGAAAGATTAGGCATCTGTACCTTTAAGAGGCGCCCCAAGCCATTTGGAGTCAGTATTCTGGAATTTGCTTGGACACTGCCTGAAATGCCTAATGTGCCTAATCTGGGCATTTCTCTCAAACTGCCCTGTGAAACGCTTGCCTGGCCTGTGAGTGTCTGCAGACCAAGTGCCAGCACCTAAGCCGTCTGCCGCTGCATTCTTGAGTCTTGTTCAGGCCCAAGGCTCTCAAATTTAGCATTTCTCCCTTAACCTTGCCCTTTTCTCCTGGGTTAGAATTGAGCTTTGTTCTCAGATTCTTCAGAAGGGACCTTGGCACATCCGTAGTGTTAGTCGAAATAGGCAGCTGTAATTGGCATTTGACACTGGAACCAGAGTCACTCTTCGTAGGTCCATGCCCCTAGATAGGAAGTCTACTGGGTGGAGTAGATTTGGCCCTCAAATCTTGGCCTGGTTTTGATCACCTACTCGGCATGGAAAGCCTGCTCAGCCAATTTGCAAATGTCTCAGAGCTGCAAGACTAACTAAAGTCCTGGCTGACAAACTGCAACTTCAAAACAATTTTATAAGTAGCTGGAATAATAAGCTGAAAGCATATTTTAAATCTCAACTACTGAAGTCGCTTACAGCAGTTTATGTTAAAAAAAAAAAGTGGGCTATCTGAAGCCAAACAAAAAGCTCAATGTTCCCTCGAAGCAGTCAGTGATACAGCATTGCTGGTGGAAAGGCCAGTGGCATCCTAGGAAACTACACTGTGACTGTGGCGTTGAAATAGGAAAGGTGCTACCTCTTGGGGACTCTTTTGAGGGACCACAGTTGGAAAAGGACATCCAGGGGGCATCAAAGGAGAGGAACAAGGGCACAGAGAGAAGGCCTGGCAAAGGTCCAGGTATCTGGCCTGAGATCAGTCAGCAGAACTTACAGTAAAGCAGATTACAGCCCATTCCAAGGAAGAACGTCCTATACCATTTAATTTAGGGGGGTACCGGGTATCAAACTCGGGACCTTGTGCTTGCCAGGCAGATGCTTATGCTTCTGAGCTATCTTTCTGGCCCTATAGCATTTAATTTAATTTAAGTTAATATGGCTTCAAAAGTCCAGGGCTGTAGAGTCAGATAGTTCCAAGTTCAAATCCTAGCTTTGCCATATGCTAGAGGCATTGCCACAGACAGGTCAGTTTCTCCAAGACTCAGTTTAGGCCTCTGTAAAATGGAAATAAGAATGTTTATCTTGCTGGAGTACTTGAGATAGTCTACTTAAAGGACTTAGCATAGCACTGGGCACAGAGGCAGTGCTCGATAATCTGTGATTATTATTAGCATCATAAATAATGATGGTCACCTTACTTTCTAGTAAGGTAGCAGGTTCTCCATCTTCAGAGTGTCAAGCAGACGCTGTATGTCACCATGTCAGGAATGCAGGGAGCATCTTCACGCTCTGGGTTGAGGTAGAAATAGTTTGTTTCTGGTCAGGGCAGGGACAGTAATCTATCAAGGGGCCTGAATTCCCTGCTGGCCTGAGGGTCCCAAGAAATTTCACTGTCTGGATTACTGCCTGCACCTGCAGTGTGTGTGCCTACGGGCATCCGTGCTGATCTCTGCGTGCATGCACAGGAGTGTGCGCACACACGTTTGCACAGAACCATGCGCTGCTCACAGAAACATCAATCACAAAGTGTAAAAACATTTAATGGCATAATAAAGAGATAGAGTCTGACATGACCTGAGTCCTTGTTCACCTCAGCTCTTCTACCAGGTCTCCCCACAGGAGTTATTTCCCTTAGTTGATTTCTGTAATGTCTTCACTCAGAGCGAAAGCTTATCGATAAGGGCCTGAGCACTGTTGATTCTTTTCAGCAGCTGAGGGTCAGGCTTGTGGGTTGGGATTTGATAGCTGTGGTTAGCATCGTGCCCAGGGCTGCCCCTTCCAACAAAACTTCTCTAAGCAGCTGGAGTTTAGCCTCTGCTTCATTGGATTTCCTTTCTAGGATTTTTGTGCCCTTGAGAAAGATTTCATTCCATTACAAGGATCTGATGAATAACTATTCTAATAACACTCCTCTCCAGGAGGAAAAACATTAGACAAACAGGTTGGTTCTGAGCACTACAGTCGGGCTGAACCCATTCCAGCAGACAAGGGCTTATAACTCAGGAGAAAATTAGAAGCAAAATCCCCTAAAGTATGAAAAAGTATGTTAATGTCTATGGAGCGGTCAGGATGGGAACAGTGGCAAGTCATCAGTTCCATATCTCCAAAAGTCCCATCTCCAGATTCAGCTCTATCTCTGTAAGGAAGAGTGTAGGAATACTGGTCCTATGGTAACTAGCAGGTGGCAAAAATATCACAGGAAGCGAGGCAAGCCTGGGATGCTGCCCGTCATCCATGTGGGTAACTGTCTACTAAAATCTCTGAACAGGGTTCAGAAAGCTCCTCCAACCTTCTATCAGCCGCCCTCTCACATCGCCCAGTGAGAGAGCTATCAGTCTCCTTGTACAGACAAGAAGCCCAAGGCTCACTTGTCACCAGCTAGGATATGTTAAGAGCTAAAACTTCAAGCCAGGTCCCCCAATTTCAGATCTTGCATCCTTCCTAGCACACCTGCTGAGTTGGAAGCTGCGGAGATGGACTCTCGACCTGCCAGCCTCTCTCATGCCGTGGTGTGTTCTTTCCACCCTTCTGCCCTCTCTCTCATCTCCAGCTGCATGGCTTGAGGGTCCCTGGATGGCATTTTGCTTGGTTACATCCTGGACATTTCTCATGTCATGTCCCACCTCCTAGATAGCAAGGCTCCCTTCAGAATGCCTCCTAGAGTAACAGTGGCTCCTGCAGACTGACCAAACAGCAGGGTGGCAGCGGCTGCTCCTCAGAGCAGAGCTGATGTGAGCAGCCCAGCATGGTTCCTTTCGCTTTTGAATTATCTGGTCCTGCTGCCATGGGGTGTTTTATAAACTCTCTCCTGAGTTATCTTCTACTTATTGTTGTTATTACTATTGATCTATCCTCTAAATAGCAGAAGTCCCAAAGCTCAATGTAAACCATCAATCACATTGATAATTCCTTTATTTGAAATGTTGTTACTACTGAGACTTTTTGGAGGCCTCTCCATACCCAAGAGAGATGGGGAGACATCCTTCTCTGAGCAAAATTGGGGCACATATAAATGTAAATATTGGCCAGAGGCTCCTGGCTTCTGATATATTTTTTCCTTGCTTACCTCCTAAAGCATCCTCTCCCTTCCGACTAAGGGATACCCTGAGTTGGGTTGATATCCTCAGCTCAGCTGAAGATTTCCCAGAGCCCCATGCCAGTAGCCACAGCATCTTTCACTAGACTTTTCTTCCCTCTAGGCCGAGGCAACCCTGTCTGCCTCCCTTTGTCCTTCAGCCTCAAAGAGAAGATGATGACTAGCTTTACCATCTTGTCCTTCAGCCTCAAAGAGAAGATGATGACTAGCTTTACCATCTTGCTCCATCCCATCCCCCAGGTGAGGAGAGTTATACTGAAGAAGCTGAAATAATCTTTTTTATAATGGAAGGTGGGGAGCTGGGGGTGGATGGAGCATCACAGATGCTCGCCTTTTCCATTCTGAGAACATTGGCAGGAGAAGAGGAATTGAGGTGGTACGTGGGTACCAAGTTTCCTTATATGAACAGAACAATGTGTCTTCCGGTGAGGACACCACAACCCCTTGTGACATCCAGTGGAGAGTGGGCTATCTTCTCCCCAGGCTCATACGCCACAGCAGCAGTACCATCCGGACCCTTCTGTCATGGGGTGGAAGTGGATAAAGAATGTGGGTAGTGTTCATGGTGGTTATTCAGTTTCAAAAGTGTTTATAATAGCAAGATCCAGGACAGCCTCCACTGGGGACAAGAAATGAATACAGGCCTCCTCCCTAACAACCTGACTCCTCCTGGCTTGCATCTGTTTGGGCTTTAGGGGTACTGATGCCCCTTTCACAGTAGCTACACTCTCCCCTGGGCCCCACCTTTCAACTTCAGGATAAGACATTTGACCTCAGCTGTGAGCACAAACAGGCATGAATCAAAGCCCTACTTCCAATCTTCAGGCTTATAAAACTTGCCACCCTTTCAAGATGGGGCAGTTCATGTCCTATTTCATCTCCAGGGAGAGCAAGCACAGATGGGGCTGATGGATGGGAAGTTTAGAGAACGAAGTCTTGGAAATAGAAGAATATACAAGAGATGTCTCATGTGAGCGCCTCTTGTTCGACACCACAGTTAATCAAAAGTAATGAACAGTGGGTCTTACAGCTTGGGACCCCAGCCTTTGGAGGATGGGGATTGCCTTGAGATCAGGGTTTGCACCATCTGAGCACTTATTTTCTACTTCAGTAGACCTAAAAATAAACCCTGATACTGATTTTTTTCAAAATATCTCTGCCCCCACCCCTGACTCTTCTTTAATTTCCATCCTGTAGGCACTTGGCATCAAGGGTCCCTTGTAGAGGAGTGATGGATTGCAGGATAAGCTCCTCGGCGAATGAAAGGCTTGTCCCCAGGGCTGTGTTACTGCAATATTAGCAAACTCTGATCTGCCTCTGTCTGAACACCTCAGCGCCTCTGAGATGATTATCTCGGAGGTTCCTCCAAAGCTGGCCAAAGAGAGACTTTGAGGAGTTGCACAAAAGGGTTGGAAGAAGCAGGGTAGCCTCGGGAAGGGGCGCCCGGGCTGCAGCAGCCTCTACCCCTTCACTGCACCCTGCTCCTCTCTTTCTAATTGGAGTTCCCTCTATTTACTCCCCTGGAGCCCTCTCACATGGGGGCTGAATTATCTCCTCCTCTCTACACCTGGAGGTAGAGTAGGCATCTTCTTGGCTTCTCTAAGCTCAGTTTCCTGTGGATATTGACCCTTCTCACTGAAAAACATGCCAATTTAAATATCTAAGTAAAAGACCCCAGCTGCAGCCATGAAGATCCTGAGCCTGCCCCCTCTTTCCTTGGCCATTTCAGCTCCTGAGTCATCAGGACTCTGTCCAGCCCTCCTCAGCATCATGAGCAGAGATTCATCCCCCTGCCAGCCCCAGCATTTTTATTTGCTTTCCTCTGATGAACTTATCTTCAACTTTCCTCCAACCACTTACCGTGTTCCAGGCCTTCACCTTGTCGTCTACAGCAGTTCCAGTGTCCCTTCTCTATATGCCCCACCTTAAAAGCCCGCATCAGTATTTGTAGTTCACTCCCTCAAGCATCACCTCCTGCCCCTGTGGATGTTCTCATCTGTGGATCCTATCATTTCCCCACCCACCCTTCTTTCGAGCCCCACATAGCTCCTCAGCCAGCTATGGTTCCCTGATCAAGTATCATGATCAACCCATTGCAAATACCCTCAACTCCCCTATGTCCCTGAACGCTTAGCAAAGCCTCCTACCTGGTTAATCCTGCCTTTCTTCTACTTGATAGCTGCACCTTGGTGACAGGATGTGGCTGGAGAGGAACATCCCCCACCCCCACCCCACCCCCACTGCCCACATGCTGACAGCCTCGCTGTAAATGTATGACCCTTCAACTCAGGTGGGCACCAGCTGCCTGGTGGCATCAGTCATCGTTTCTCTGGTCCGTTCCTTTTTCTGCTTTTCCAGATGCCTGATCACACCTTTCTCTCTCTCCTTCAGCCTCCCACACCTCCCCCTCCATCCTCTTCTCCACTGACAACCTTACTGATAACTGAAAAAAAAATAGGAACAATAAATGACAAGTTCCACAAACTCCTACCACTGCCCTTGTGCCCACGCCTGTTTCCACTCCTTTTTCTCTCCCCTATTCTAGGGATGGAGAGCCCCTGCCAAAGGCATCCGCACTGTGTCCTGTACTAGGCCCTATCCTTTCACTTGCCCAAGGTCATCTGTCTCTCCTAATCCACTCCTATTAGCATGCAGATCTGTGGTGATTGTTCCATCTTAAAAAGGAGGAGTAGAACTTTCTAGAACCACGTCCTCCTCAGCTTCTCATAGCAGCCTCTTTTAGTGATCTTTTAGTGAGTGGTTACCCATGTCCTCTCTTATTCATTCCTCCTGTTCTCTTCTGGACCGCTTAGGGTCTCAGCCCCTTGGACCACGTTTCCATGTGCTAAGGCAGCGGTGGCTTCGTAGTGCCCATCTAACTGAACCTACCAGCACTGTTTGGCACTATTGCTTACCCTCTTCCTCTGTAAGGGCCCAAGTCCCCACAGGGTCATTGTCTCCTCTTTCTTCTGCTCCTGCCTCTCTTGCTGATTCCCCTCCTCTTACCAGCACGTTGACATGGGATGGCCAAGGCTCAGCCTGCAAACCTTTTACCTTTCTCTCCACACATAGCCCCTTGACAATCTCAGCTGAAGCCCTTCAACTGGCTTCACATGCAGTCTATAGGATGACAACTTCAAATTTATATCTCCTCGGAACTTGAAACTCTCGTTGTACTACTCCCCTGCCTAAGCTCTTCAGTGACTCTTGTCTGAAGGATAAAGCCCAAATCCCGAATGGTTCAGAAAAGCTCCTTTATGCTCTGTGCCGTCCCATCATTTTCCATAAAAGTCTGTCCCTACCTATCTTCTCATGATCCTCGGATTCTGTAGTGTCACTCACCTCAGTGACACACAGTGCTGCACGGTGCTGTCCCTGTCCAAGGACTCCAACACTCACTTGCTGGGCTCGGTTGACCATTTCTGCAGATCTCAGAGAGGATGATGTCCCTGTCGCTCCTGCCCAGGGTGAGAGCTAATGCACCTCCAAAAGCTCAGGTAGCATCCTGTGCTCAGCTAGACAGAAATTACTAGTCTGTCTTCCATCCTCAAGCCTGTGGGAGCTTGGAGGGCAGATACTGCTCCACAGATGGGTGACTTGTGGAATATTCTGCCTATCTCCTAACTTGCCATCTGGTCCCTACCAGCTCCCGTAGTACAGCTCTAGTCTTGCTTGGGGTGGCAGGGTGCCCAACTGCCTCTCAGCCTTCTGATGGGGAGGGGTGGCCACGCAGCCTGTGTTGGTCAAGGGGGTGCAGGCTGAGAGTTCCAGGCACACTCTTGCACTCCCAAGATAGTCAGTTCCATTTCTGCTTTCCTTGCCTTGACATGAAGCCAGAAAGGAAGTGGTCATTTGTGGCCATGAATAGCAAGTCACACATTAGATAGTAGTGGAGGGACAGAAGAGTGACATCAATGACATCGTGGAGACTCTGACCTGAGGCTCCACCTGAGGCTCCAAATAGCCCCCATCCCGCCAACTTTGGCCAACCCTCTGCCTGTCTGCGACTCACTGCTGTGCACAGTCCCAGTTGGGACAAATCTCCTTTGTTGACAGATCCTCCTCAGAGACACAAAGGTGAATGAACCCCTGGATAGCTTGCTCACTACGTCTCGGAAGTGCGTGGGCTTCCCAGCCAAGGCCTGGGCTGCTCACCTTGCTGCCCTTCTGCCTCACTTCACCTGTTGAAGGGCTTTTCCCTTCCCAATCCCAGTGTGAATTTCTCTCTTTAAGTTTGTCTGATCCTCGCCACCCTGTATTTGCCTAGATTTACTAGATTTATTTACTTGTTGTTCATCATCTTTCTGCTATTGAAACCGCGATGACTGCTGTGACAGTCACTCAGATGGCTCCAGCTGCCGGAAATGCCTGGAAATCAGGTCAGTGTGTTTATTTGCCCTCCTTTTCCACACATCCATGGCCACCCTCCTGGAGCCTAAAACATTGCCTTTCACATCTCACATTGTTTGTTTTGTTTTGGATATATATATATATATTAGGGAAGGGTCTACAGGATGTTCAGGGTCTCGCTACTAGATCGGACTTGTAGTGACTCGCCTGTTTACAACCTCTCAAGAGCTGGGATTACAGGCATGCGCCACCACGCCCAGTCTCAAGTGCTGTCTCAGCGCTTCCTGAGGGTGGGCCGCCACAGCAGGCCTGGGGGTCTCGGCAAGAGTGAGTCCATGCTGTTGCCTCATGTGCAGCCCCCATCCCTGTCACCACAGCCACCATGCACCTGCCTGAAGCTGGTGAGCAGAGAGGTTAGATGACATTCCCAGAATGAGTCATCCTCTCTACCTGACTGGTGAGAACCTCATCTGTAATGGTTGCTTCTGGTGGCGCTAGCAGGAGACAGGAGACCTGCGTTCCTTGTGCGCGCTGTGCGCCCCTCTGCAAGCCTCTTCTCAAGGCCTCCTTGTCTATAATCTTGCAACCTAATCCTTCCTAAGCCCTTAACTTAGCAACCAGGCACACAGAGTCTAATTTCAGGACACATTCCCTCTATATGAAGCAAACAACCAAGTGTCCATGCACGCTGACGGGACTTTCCATCACCACTGACCTTAGGCCCACTTTCTGCTATCGCTAAGATAATGGGCCGAACTGCGTGTTACCCAGGCTCAAATTCCTTCCCTTTATGTTGGTCATACATAGTAGGGAAGTACGGGTGCAGTGTGAAGGAGAGAGGTCAGCTCAGCGAAGTCAGTGACGTGGGGACCTGTCCACTTCTTTACCTGTGCCTTTTGTTGCTACTTGGGCCTCTTTCTGCTTCATATCATCTCTGCCACATGATGGACCCTGGCCTCTTCATCCTCTGACTTGAGAGGAAGCCGACGCTGACAAGAACATCAGGGCTTGTGGTCACTTGGTGTGCTTTGGGATCCTATTCTTCCAGGGCCTGTGAGTGCACCCAAAGGAGCTTCAGAACACATAGCCTTGCTCCGGAACCTGGAGTGTGTGTGGTGGCTCCCCTGATGAGGTTCTGCCAGACTTTTTACATGATTTATCCATGCCTCCTGCTCTTGGGCCTTCTGGTATTCAGAAGTTCTAATGCCAAGGCAGCTGGCACCTGGTGCTAAGGCCCCTGCAGAGCCCTCTTTTTATTTATTTGACAGCAAATAGGTCAGAACAGTATTCTCAGATATGAACATACTGTCACAAAACTCTTCAGACCCACTAAATTATCTATCTATCTATCCATCCATCTACCTACTTACCTATCTGTCTTAGTTACTCTTCTCTCATTGCTGGGACAAATACCCGACACTCAAAATGAAAGAAGGAAAGGTTTATTTAGCTTACAGTTACTGGAGGTTTCAGTCCATACTCAGCTGGCTCCAAGGCAGAGTAGCACACGGCAGAGGGCAGCCTTTCATGGCGGTGGCAAAGAGCAAGAGCACAAAAAGAGGTAGGCAGCTCAAGCAGCTGGCTTCTCTTCCCACCTTACATCGTAATGCAAATTACCTGCCCCATGGGACCTACTGGCCCCAGCCCAGGCGCAGCGTGGGTGAGACCCTCTTCCACCCCCTTGGGACGCCCCCACCACTCCGCAGCACCTCCCCCATCCCACCCGCTGAGTAGGAATTTCTGAGGCCTTCCGGGAACCCCCAGACCCAGTCCTAGCCCAGGCCCGGTGAGTGTGTGGGAGAGCTTCCAGCTATCCTGCGCCAGCAGGACCTACTGGTCCCAGCCCAGGCGCAGTGTGGGTGAGACCCTCTTCCACCCCTTTGGGACACTCCCCACCATTCCACAGCACCTCCTCCACCCCGCCTGCTGAGTAGGAATTTCTGCCATGTTCCAGGAACCCCCAAATTACCTGCCCCAGGGCACGTGCAGCATCCACACCCACAGTAATCAATCACCAACTCCAGAAGCCGCCCCAAGACTGCATAAGGCTTTGGGGGGACACCTAGACACAAACCATAACACTATCCATCCATCCACCCACCTACCCACCTACCCACCCATCCATGCATCCATGCATCAATGCGTCCATCCATCCATTCATCCATCCATCCATCCATCCATCCATCCACCCTATCTATCCATCTGCCCACCTTCCTACCCATTCATCTATCCATTCATTAATTCATCCATCTACCCATCTACCCACCCATCCATGCATCCATGCATTCATCCATCCATCCATCCATCCATCCATCCATCCATCCATCCATCCATCCACCCTATCTATCTATCCATCTACCCACCTTCCTACCCATTCATCTATCCATTCATTCATTCATCCATCTACCCACCCACCTATCCATCCATCCATCCACTCTATCTATCTATCTATCTATCTATCTATCTATCTATCTATCTATCTATCTATCCATCCACCTACCCATCTACCTATCCATCCATCCATCCATCCATCCATCCACCCACTCTGTCTGTCTGTCTGTCTGTCTGTCTCTATCTATCTATCTATCTATCTATCTATCTATCTATCTATCTATCTCTATCTACCCACCTACCTATCCATCCATCCATCTATCCATCCATCCATCCATCCATCCATCCATCCACCTACCCACTAATCCATCCATCCATCTGTCCATCTACCCACTCTGTCTATCTATCTATCTATCTATCTATCTATCTATCTATCTATCTAAAATGCTCCAGACTATTAGGTTCCTAAAAACAAACATAACCAATGTGTCAGGCCCAGATCTGTGTGTGGCTATCTCCCATCTCTGGTTCACACACATTTACTAGGACACCCAGTGTATTCCATCTCGTATGCCTCAGGTGCAGTTTATATGATGTCATCAATATAGCGAACCAGTGTGATGTGCTGCACGATTCAGGCTGTTCGCTGTCCCTCTGCACGGCACTGTGATGGAGAACAAGAGAATGAGCGTAGCCCTGAGGAGAGACAGCAAATACGTCCTCGCCACATGAAGATGAACTGCTTTTGATCCTCCCTATGGATGAGGAAAAAGGCATTTGCTTGATCAATTGCCTCATCTGGAAACCAGAGGCCATTTGCCCTTCTCTAGTGAAATGACCACATCTGGCATGGAAGCCAGAGTCGGAGTTGCCACCTGGTGTAGTTTATGCTTCTCTACAGGCAACACTGTGATCAATTTGGTACTAGCTGGATCTGAATGGTGACCTAAACAAAGGGGAGGGGAGCACTGACTCTATAACCTCTAAGTTTATAACTTCTAACAATTGCACTAATCTCTGCAATGTTTCCCTGAATGTGCCAATAATTCCTCCGATTTATTATCTTGTCTGAGCTGGAGGGTAGTTTCCAGGCCTCCCATTTGGCCCATCCAACTTTAATGGCCCTTTATTCTTAGGCTGTGCAACCAAATGGGAAGATCCTGCTGGCTCTTTAGTGTTTCTATCCCAATCACTCTTAGACAGGGGAGGGAACACAGAGAGGGTAATGGGCCTGCAGCACCCACAGTCAGACACACGTGGACCAGAGGTCCCTTTACACTTGGGCCCTTAGTGTCAGTGTCAGGTTAGATCCTGCATCTAACAGTCCTTCGGAATGTGATATTTCCTGTAGGGTCCTCTGAGATGCTGGGGGTATGTTTGCATACACACTAGTGGTGGCTTGAGGTGGTCTTTCCTCAGGGACCCCTCTCCCATCTAGCATAATGAATTTGTGGCCTGACTTAAGACTAGAAACCTTTGAGAGCTGGATGTCACCTCTCTGCTTATAATTTTGTTGTCTTTTTAAAATATTATACAAGTAGACCAATTCCCTTGCCAGGTGCTCACCTTTCACATGCTGTGTCTGACCAGCCATGGTCAGCTAGATGTCCCTGCTGGTCAAGGCACTGACTTGTTTCCCTTTCCTTGTTGCTACCTTGCCTGTCGTGTGAAAGTGCCACCCCCAGCTGTGTCCTTCTAAGATCCTAGCCTGCCCAGCAATCATAAGCTGCCCAGCTAAAGCCAACTGCAGGCTGCTGCCATGAAACTTCCCCTGAGACGCTGGTGTCTGACCCTCCATCCAAAGCGTCCCCTGTTGCCTCTGGGACGAGAGCTTCCTCTGGGAAAGTGCTTGCTTGTATTTCTAGAGCTTTTGCAGCAACATGCCACGAACTGCTTTAAAATAACAGAAAATTTTTTCTCCTAGTTCAGGAGGCCAGAAGGCTGGAATCAAGGTGAAGGCAGGGTCAGGCTCCTTCGGAAGGCTCCAGGGAAAGATCGATCCTTTTGGTCTCTCCCAGGTCTTGGTTCACAGCAGCTCAGCTCCAGACTCTGCCCTATCCTCACATGGTTCTGCTCCCTTTGTTTCTCTGTGTGTCCTCAACTCCTTTGGGGACACCAGTCGGGTTGTGTTGGGCTGGGACTTACCCTAATTACTGTACCTCGTCTTGACTTCAGCCCCAAAGACCTTCCTTCCACACATGATCACCCCACAGGTACCAGGAGTGTCTTTTGGGGATGCCCAGGACATCAGTTACAATAGCTAACTGCTAAGTTCCCAAGTACTACACAGAAAATCCACTCTAGAATCCCACTTCTGACCCCTTGTACAGTGTGGAAGAAGCTCTGGCTCATTTCCAGAGCAAATTTCCACAGATTTACTCTGGTCCATTGTCAACCCCAGCTCTGAGAAGCCATCCCTCATACTGTTAGCACTAGTTCTAGGTCTTAATCCTTCATCTCACTTACATCGAGGACCTATGTCAAGGGAGAATATTTTCATGGCAACAGATGTTCCTCCCTGCAGCCCCTCCCGTTCCTCTTCCTCCACTACCCAACCCAATGGCAAAGGTCAAGTATAGCTGCTACAGCATCTGCCAGTCACTTGCCTTCCACTCACGCTTCAGCCAGAATTCTACAGGTGAAAGCTTTGCTAATCCTGGTGCCTTGGCATACCCGGATTATCACCACCCAACTAATCACCAGCACTGAGGTTCTGAATGCATGTCCCAGTAACTCGTTCCACCTCAGAAATCCATCTTGTGGGCTCCTTGTTAGAGCTGCCCCCAATACAGACTCTTCCTGGGATTCCCAGAGAGCAGGGTCCAGGACAAAGGCCACTGTGCTATTCCTTTGGGAGGGAGCACAGTCTCAGACAGTTGAGCGAGGCGGGGGGTGGGGAGCCACTCTGAGGATGTATTACCAAACTGCTGCTGCCAAGTGCGACTGACTGCTCAATCTTTCAAGACCATTTCAAAAAGCTGTATGTCTCAGGGGCATCTGCTCGGAGGGAGAGAGGGAAGCACTTTCCACCAGATCCCCTTTTCCATTGATCAAAGTTTTGCCTCGCTGGGCATGAACTCCCTAGCACTCCCTGGTTGTGCACAGTGGGTGCCAAGTGGAGCTCTGCAGAGTCCACTTCGGGAAAGGGAAGCCCAGGGCCCAGAGGCGAGGGGCCTGCGGTGTGCAGCACTGCCAGGAAGCAAGGCCTGGTCTATTTTTACCTGGGAGTGGCAGATGCTCTTGAGAGGGGAGCTAGATGGAGCCGAGAGATTTGGGGCAGGGGGCACAATAAGGATCTGATGAGGAGATGAGGGGCTGGGGGCTAATGGCACACTGGGGAGAGAGGATGCGCATCAGTCACATGGGAAGAAGCACACAGCCCTGCTGATTGCTAGATCTCCTGGGGGGTTTTCTGTGGAAGCTAGTTATCTGAGTTTTCTTGGAAATTTGACAACTTTCACATTTAAAACATAAATGTATAAGCCACGTCCAGGTCAATGAAAATAGGCCCAAGCATTGTTTTGTGGAATGCTGGTTTGCAGCTTCTTAGAAAACACAGCCCCAAGTGGACAGGGCAGGGTTGTCTAGCACTGGTCCCCCTGACTCTCAGGCCAGAGCTCTTCCCCTGCCTTTAGAAGGTGGGCTGTAGCATCCATGGCCTTGAATAAGATCCCTTCTCCAGGAGACAGCAGAATTCCCCGCTGTAGGACTTAACTGCACCAGGAGTGTAGTGTTTCCTGGTAAAACTCAGTTGATGACCTGCCACTTTCTGTGCCTGGATTGGCTCCTGGCCTTGAGCTGCGGCCTAGACTCAGGTCCCAGTGATTCCCAGCCTTGGTTGGGCTAACGAGAGGGAGCCGGCAAATTGTCACCGCACTGCCAACCTGCGAGAGGGACCCATCAATCCCACTTCCCATTGTGGAGGACACCCCAGTGACGGATGAAAGGCCCTGGCTATGAATCATCTTCCTTACCTATCCCCATCTCCAGCCATCTTTGCAGAGAAGGAAGATGAATGTCTGCAGACTCACCTGCTCCGTTGAATAATTTCCCTTTAAAAGAGGCCACTTACCGGCAATTCATTATTTGCCTTTGTTAGCACAAACAACACCAGGAAGTGGGCTGGGAGGCCGGCTCCCTGCTCCTCCTGCCAGCATCTGCCTCCATCACCCCTCTGTTGCATGGGTTGGCCTCCAACCTCAGCCTGCCTTCCTACTACAGAGAAAGCAAAGCCAGGTCTGAAGGAGGCTGCTCCAGCTGGTGGCACCCTCTCTGGCAGATGGCATACAGCTGTTTTTGGTGACATCTGGATGAGCACAATCAGCTCCAATTGATGGTTCCTTTTAATCTTGAATTAAATGTCACATGTTGCCTCTTTCTTTTATGGGCCACATACACCTCTATCTGTGTTGTCTGCAACTACTGGCCAGGGACCACGTCTCTGAAAGTCAGCCTCGTCCTTGTGTAGTCTCTCTTTGTTACTATAAAACTAGGCCCCATGGCAGGCACCTGGGGGACATGGAACAGCAGCGATGACCCTGTAAAAGACATACACCAACATCACAAAGCTAAGACCATGAATCTGAGCTTCCTAGCTAACCTGCCCCAAAAGGCCCAGGGTCTGTGGGCACCAGGCTGGCTCTGGGTGGCATTGATCAGAACTTTGATTTCAGAGAGGTGAGAGCTGGCAGGAACCTGGGGAGGAAACAAGGACTGTGAGTGTCCAGGACCAGGGCGGGGGCCAGCCAGGCAGGAATGTCCACCACCCTCCCACCCCAAAGAAGGAAAGATGATACAAAGGAAACCCAATTCCAGCTCAGCTGCCACCTGATTAGGGACAAAGCTCCATTGTTTATGCCACCACCAAGGAACGAGGAAGCAGTGTTTCCTTCCGACTTCGTCCCTGAGATCCAAGTTCTCTCCCCATGTCTTGTGCCCAGAAGCACCTCATCCTGCAGTAACCACAGTGGCATTACGCAGGCCGTTCAAGGACCCAGTTCTGATACTTCTCCCCTTTCCTGTTCATTCTGCAGCAATGGGGAGGGAGACATCTTGTAATCATAAATCTGATCATGGCATCCCCTGGATTAAAGTGAATTGTGTAGCTTCTCATGGCCTTCTGGATTAGGACTCAAGTCATGAACATGGCCTCGATGTGCCCTGGCCTCTCGCGCCCTCTGCTTCTGTTCCATGCCCCTCACCCCTGCTCACACAGCACTGGTCCTCTTTCAGGCCCCAGGCTGCCTGCTCCTTGGCCCACCAGAGGGTCACCTCTCTACCTGGAGTACCCTGCTGTACCCCTAGCCCCACCCTCCCATTTGCTCAACTCCTGTTTGTCCCTCACATCTTGGTTTGAGCATCAGGTCCTGCTAGAGCACCGCCCAGCTACCCCGTCCTCCTCACCAGACTCCTTGTCCAGGAGATGAGGGTCTGGGTTCTGCTTGCTCTGCTTTTCCAGGGTCAAGGTCAGAGCCTGCCCCAGAGGGGCCGTTGTGAGTGAGCTCGTGAGAACACAAGTCCATAGTTCCCTGGGACCCGACTTTACCTACGTGGAGGGCTCACTGCAGACTTGCCTCGCCAGCACCAGTCTCTGCCTCTTTCTCCATCACCAGAGATCTTCATCCTCTGCCAAGGCTCCCTGAGCTACAGCCACCTTTCCTGATCTTTGCTGGTCCAGCGCAACGTGGGGTCTTTGCTCAGACCTCAAGCCCTTCCCTCTCACCTCAGAGTGAGATGGTTCACATCACTGCCCAGGACCTTTGGCTCCCTGGCTTTTCCTGTAGGGGAGCCCACTCCGCTCTCCCCTCACCTGGCAGCCTCAGGATCTCCCCAGCCCAGCCCCCACCCTGGTAAGGAAAGGCTCAGCATCTACACTGCCTACCAGCAGGCTTCTCAGACCCCAGGACCAAAGTTTCACCCAGAAAAGTCAGGTACAGGCCAACACAAAAAGGCACACTGACAATTCCATTGCTGCTCAGTCTTCAACCCAAGGGGAACCCCAAATCTGGCGTTATCCTACGTGGTCTTGGGGCTGTTTGCCTCAGGGTGGGATGTAATGACTGGCATCTCACTGCCCAAGGCCAGCTGTCCAGAGGCACGGAGTAACAGCCTCTTTAGACCCTGGTGAGGTCGTGCTATCATTTGCATAGATTTGCATATCCCATGCTGCCACTCTCCCAGGGTCTGCAACCTCCACGCAGGGAGCCAAGCTGACCAGTCTGCTTTTCTTGGGCAGGCAGTTGGCTGTCCCCACCCTCTGCCTGCTGTCCTTGCTGTGGTGGACACTGTGGCTGCATCCCTCCCTCTTAAAGGGCACTCTGAATGGCAACTCCGCTGCCTGCTCATAAATAAGCAGCGAGAGGACGCTGGCTGTTCCATTGCTTCGCAAGCCCTCTCCTGACCTGGGGTGGGGGAGGCAGCCAGCCCTCCCCTGCCTGTCACACTCCAAGAGGAGAGGGCTTGGGAATTAGGCATTTGCTCCCTCAGTCAGGCAATGGAGTTACTGAGTGCTTACTAAGTTCCAGGTGCTATGCTAAGGATTGTGAAATAAAGAAAGTAGAGGGCCCATCCTGAGGCTAGCTCAGCTGATGCTTACCAAGCCTGGAGGGCCAGGCACCCGGACTGGGGCCTGCCCATACTCCTGCCCTTACCAGCCCTCACCCTGGACCTGAACATCTCCATCTTCAGCACCACCACTGACCTCTGCCTGCTGGGCATCTGTACTCCATCTCTGCCAGTGTCACCCTGGACATCTCCCAACAGGGTAAAAGGGGAACAGTGTAGCTGCAGATGTGAGCCACACCCAAAGGAGTGGCCCTGTTCCTGGACTTCCTTGGGAATGAGAAGTGCTTCTCACTCTGGTGGACAGCTCGGGTCTCAGTGATAATTTCTTTTCTTGACTTCTCCTCTAAAACATGACAAGCAGACAGGGCAGCACAGAGCTAAGAGTGACAGCTAGGTGACAGAGAGAGAAGATGGCCAGAGTTATCTGTGGGAAAACCAGCTTCCGAACTGGTGGCTTTTGGCTGATCCCAAAGCTAAGGTGAGCCAGCGCAGCTTTCCCTCTCCCAGTTCTGCAGAAGCGGAGACCTGGGCATCTGCCCTCCAGCAGCCTCTCCTCCTCTCTCTCCTGCTCCCTCTGACTCCCTCCCATTCCTCTGGGTTGGAGCCTCCCCTTCCCCAGATGCCTTTCTGGTGTGACTGCGTCCTGGCACCCGCCACCCATTGTGTTGCTACCTCCTACTCTGCAGGTAACATTTTCTTATAGCTCTGCCCCATGGTGGTGGACCATGAAAACACCACGGGCTGGTGCTATGCAACCTCCTCACCAATTTCCAGCTTTTCTCCACTCTGGAGTTCCAAAAACCATTAGTATTTTCCCACTCTTGTACCATCATTTTTATTTTTTGTTTTATTTTTTATTTTTGTTGTGGCACTAAGTACCTATTGCAGGTGGTAATAAAAAGGACATCATTTTTTGCATAACTACTATGTCAAATACTGGTTCAAATATCGAATATGTATTTTTAGTTAATCTATCCCAGAGCCCTGGAAGGTAGCTACTACGTTACATTTTACAAAGGAGGAAACTGAGATACAAAAATGATTAACAAATAGTAAGTGGTGAAGCTGGGATCTGAGTGTTCAGAACTCATGTTTTAAGCCACCCTGCAGAAATATGCCGCAGACATACAATTTCTAGGTGTTACATGAATCAAGATCTGCACTCATGAAGAAATGAATTGAGAAAACAAGTGAATCAATGAACAGATATGGTTATTTCATATGATCAATCATTAGACAAAGGTACCAGAATAGTTTTATTCTGCCTTCTAAGAGAGATGAGGTAACAGAATGATTAGGAATACAGGGTATGGAGTCAAATAGAGCCATTGTTTTGAACTCTGCATATCACTTATTGGCCACATAGATTCTGACAATTATTTAAACTCTGGAACTTACATTTCCACTTCCAAAAATGGGCATAACGATGCAATTACTGCAGATGACATGAAGCCACGTGCACTCAGCACATAGCTCCATGAATGACACACAGCAAGAGCTCAGGACGCTGCCTGTTGGGGGACAACCCTCCTTCCCACTCTTCCCAGGGACAGCTCCAGCAGGAAGGTTGGAAAGTACAAGATGTGACCCGCCATCTGTGGGGAAAGACAGCAGGTGTGATGGGTCATGGAAGAGGAGGGGTGGAGTGCGCTCCAGATGCAGAGAGGGACCTCAAGAAGCAGCAGGCCCCAGCCGTGTCCAGGAACGGTGTCCCCCATCGGGGGCTGAGAGCAGAAAGCGAGCGCCTGCCCCCGCCCCACCCCCACCCTTCATCATTACACGGAGGTTCTGTAAAGACAGTTTCGCTTCCGCTCCCGTTTAACAGGAAGCTCGGTGAGAATTGATGAAGTCATTTTTTAAACCATAAAGCACTGCAAACACATTTGTATTATTTTTCTTCTGTACCATGGGTGGATTTTTTTTCCCCTCTCAGATTCTCAGATGTTTAGCTAACGCACACTATCTTCCCCAAAATGTAATTTTGTGGATGGATACATTTAAAAATGTTATGTTCTGGTCAAAGCCATAATGGCTATTGTTCTCCGTTGACGACTCTCCTTTCAGTGGGTCGCTGCCAAGAAAACTCACCTGGAAGCAGGACTTCCTCATATCTGGAGTCCTCTCCTTCCTGGGTGCGCAGCCTCTGCCTGGGAACAAACACTGGGCTCCTTGTCCTTTGCTCAAGGGCTCTTAGTGGCGTGTGGTGTCTGATGACAGCCAGGCATCACTGACCGCAGCCCACAATCTGGGTCGTTTGACCCGGCTCACGTCCCAACCTGCTCCTCACTGGCTGAACTTGTGGCAATTATTTCAAACAGTTTTTCAGTTTTCTCATCTATAAAATGGGAATCATCTCCATAACCCTGTTTTATAGAGTCATCGTTATGATTCTTCCCTTTCTCCTTCTTTTTCCTCCTTTCCATCCCTCCATATTGGACAACAGCAATAATTTTAGTAGAAAAATTAACTTAACATTTTGCAATGCTCAAGTTCCTCTCCAATACAGCATCTCATAAATATAGACAATTATTGTCAGTGAAAAATTTAATACTTAATTAAAAATACATTGCCTCATTTTATTCAAAATAAAGAAGAATTAGCATCCTTACTTCAGATGAGGCAACTGAGCCCAGAGGCCTGGCTGGGGTTATACGGCTCACAGTGAGCAGCGCTTGGGCTCAGAACCAAGGGGTTCACCTCAAGTCCAGGTTACAAGTGAAGCTGGGCGGTGACTCCAAAATGTATGACATTTGCACAAGCTGGGTCTAGTGCAGCTCTCAGGTCACCTCTTCCTTCAGAGGAGAAGAAGTCAGTCAAACCGAGTGCTCAACGTCAATAGAAGCAAACAAGCAGCTGAGTGAGGGAAGCCTCCCTTTTCTCGCAGGCTGCCCTTTGCAGAAAGGGGAGAAGTAATAGGGGTGGAAGGGCTCCATGTGGCAGTCACTAGGAGAGCCACAGGTGTGTCTGCAAGTGACCTTGGTGTATGTGTTGCCTCTACAGGTGTTGCAGGAAGGGAGGGCTCTATCCCTGGGATTTCTCAGCTCCAGGAGGGGTCCACAGCAGCACCTCCCATCCTCTCAGTGGTATCCGAGGACAGAAGCAGGCTGCTGCTCTAGTCAGTCACATTTTTAAGATGGATACACCCAGGCTTGGAGTGTTGAGTATCTTGCAGCCAGTAAGTAATGCCACCAAGATTCAAATGGATAGCTCTGTCACCTTGAAGGCCATTTTCTTTCCACATAGTGAGGTAAAGTAACAGTGGGGCCAGAGGAAAACAGAAGAAGGGGCTAGATAGCATTAGGGGTTAGCAATAGGAGCAGGGGCACTGAGCAAAGCATTCATTTGGAGCATGACAGCATTCAGAGTAGTGGTCAGGTGAGATAGCAGACCCACGGCATCTTGTGTGCCGTCCCCTTCCTGTGAGCTGGGCTAGTCCCATAATCTGCTTTCAGCCTGGATTTTGGTGGAAGTGACGCTGCTGACATCTGAAGCTCATGTAAAGTAGTCTTACAACTACTATGTAATAAGCCTGAACACTGACACTTCCGTGCTGAGCTAGATGCAGAGGGAAACCATGTGGAGTACGACAGAAGCCAGCCAGCGCCCAGGACCCCAGGCGTCCTGATGGGGGCACTGGCCATGGCAGCGAAGAAACCACATTGAAGCCAGCCTGGGCAGCTTATGGGAGAGCCCAGCCTAGCCTCCGTCTGACCCTAACTGTATGAAAGAGCCCAACCAAGCCATCCAGCTGAGCCTAGTCAGCACACACCATTGTAAAAGGTAATTGTAAACTTCATTAGGCCACTAAGATTTTGGAAGACTGGGGAGGATTTTGCAAGAGTGGAAAACCCATAGTACTCACAAAAAATCTCCACAAATTGCCACCTCTCTCTGAGGAAGCTGCAGGGTGGCCTGAGCCTGCCCAGTCCAGTCGCTGCTCTATACCTCCCAGTGCCACTAGAACTGGCCCTTGGCAAAAGACCCCGTTTCTCCCCGTCCCTCCATTGCTAGCTGTGTGACGTTGGACAGGTCAGTGTTCTCGCAGCACCTTCTTTTCCCCACCTGCAAATGAGGTAGTGAAGCTGAGGATTCTTAAAAGCCCTTCCACATTTCTGACGTGTGAAATATCACTCTGGCCTGAGCCATGCAGATGCCATGCAGAGGCCACTGGACAGGAATGCCCTTTCTTGGCTTGTTCTTGGGATGGGCATAAGGACACTAGGAAAAAGGAGCCCACCTAGTCTACTTGTAGGCTTCCAGAATTCCCAGTTGCCCAGTGAGCCCTAGGAGGGTTATATGCACACTGGGTGCCAGCCCGCAGCCCCACGAACCCTCCTCAGCTTCCCTTGAGGTCTCTAGGAATAAAGAAGCAGCACAGCAGCACCTGCTCCCAGACCTAGGGCCTCAAGATCCCAGCCTTGCCTGAGAAGGACAAGACTCCTCCTGAGAGGAAGAGGGGGCTCACGAGAGAAGCAAGTTTCTCTGGTGGTTGTGAAGAATCGGGTGACAATATTTGCATCTAAAAATACTGCAGCCGAGAACCAGCTAATTACAGCCTCTGGAGTCATTCATAACTTGGCATTTCACATCTTCTTTGCCTCTCTCCCCAAGTTCCCCACAAGCAGCCATGAAGGAGGCTGACTGGAGGTGGAAACTCAGCCTGGTCTACAGCTTGTGTCTGAGTTTCTAGAGCCCATGGATTACCCCCTCACATACGTGCACACGTGGTCTGGCCACAGGCCCACCTGGATTCATTCAGATCAACTGGAACTCTGAAAAGGGTCCAGGTATAGCCCTGTGGTACATTTTTGTTCCATGGAGATGCCCAGGGTCTAGGCACTGTATGATGGGAGGTCCTCCTGTGTCAGCCAACATGCTAACCAGAGAGCTGGGCTCTGCTGGGCTGGGAGCTCAGGGAGCCCTGCTCTGGCTCCCCCTCTTCACAGGCCTCTCAGAGGACTTGAGTCTCTTCTACAAAGAGAAAGATAACTTAGGGCTGCAATGAGAGACGGATGATCTGAGGACCCAAGGCCTGATACCTGTTGCTCCTTGTTCCAAAAGTAGCATAAGAAACCTGCAGGGCAAAATGTCCTCACCCCGAGGTTTTTGTTTTAAGGGCAGTGTTGCTGTTGTTGCTGCTGCTGCTATTGTTTTTAATGATGAAGCATTTTGAAAATACAAAGTCTAACTAATATTTGTATAGCATTTGTCATTTGGCAAAATGTCATCATACATCATACTATATGGTTCCAATGTTAATTAGACAAGGTAGCTAGTATTATTATGTCCAATTTGTAGGTAATTAAACTCAAGTTCAGAAATATTAAACCATTCTCCAAGGTTACCCAAGTCATGACTAGCCTGGACCATGAAGTCTTAACTCAAGGCCAGGAACTCTACTAGGCCAGAAGGCTCAGCCCCTGCCCCCCCTACCAGGTCCAGCTTGGAGACTTGGATAGTCAGACCTATGGGAGTCCCCAGTGGTAGAAGACACCACACTCATGACTCCCTCAACCCAGCCCCAAATCCAACCTAAACCTCCTCTTTCCCCTTTTGGCTTCTGAGATGCACTTCAATTACACTCAGATCTGAATACATTGACTTTTTTTTTTTACCTACAAGAAATGAGGCAGAGCCTAAGAGAAGGCGGCATCCAGGAGTGAGAGAGAGCAAAAAAGAGCAGTTTGGGGGAGCAGGGACATGATGCGTGTCAATCAGGGTCTCCTGGGACAGCTGGGCCAGGTCGGTCATGTAGCCTGCAAGGGGGCAGGGGAGGATGCCCTGGCCCGTGACTCTGAAAGTCCAGGACCATGGACAGGACCTGACCAGGCATCAACTTGGAGACTCAGAGATCTTGATCTCACACCTTCCCATCACCAGGGTACCTTGACATTCCTTAACGCGAATTCGGCTCAACCACACCACGTTTCAGAGCATGGG
>NW_004524656.1:5359566-5369586 GCF_000260255.1 Octodon degus | reverse complement strand
GATATCAAGTCCACATCTTGTACAGCAAATAACCACTAGGAAGAATGTATGCAATGTGTTAATTATTGAAATTGTCCTACCAATTTGATTTGAAACTGTCTCATTGCTATTTGTTTCTCAATAAAATCATGGGGAAAAAAAATAAAGTGCACTAATGTGGAAAAAAAAAAAGCTGGTGAAGAGGGGAGAATGGAGAGTAAAATCATCTCATAGCCAGAGTACCTAAGCAGGGAAGGAGGAGACAGGAACTCTCTAGACTTCCTCCTTGCTGCCCCAGGGAAGCACAGACCAGTGTAGGCTGATCGCTTATTTGCCATGTACCTTTGGCAAAATTTTAACTTTTCTGAGCATCAGTTTCCTCTTCTGCAGAATGGGAGCTGGTGCTGTTTCTGCCCAAGGCTAAAGAGGAAGGGAATTTGCATAAGTACAGCTCCCCACCATGTGCATGCATGGCCCACGGGAATTACCTAACCGTAGCTGTCATTATGATCAGCGCAAAAACAAATGGCAACTCTCACTAGCATTATTAATGAGTAATGATTCATTATCCTCTTCTCTCTGGATCCATTTCCCTGCCTGGACGCAGCGCTGTGCAGGTCCCTTCGACAGCACATGCCACCTGCATCTGCAGAGCCACTGCCGCATGTCAGACTCACGAGAGACCATCATGATTATCCAACCGTCATGACAGCGGCTGTTTTCAGTCACCTTCCTGCCACTGGGACAAAATCCCTGACACCTGCAACTTACAGGAGGAGAGGTGTACTTTAGCTCACAGTTCACTGGGTTTAATCCATGGTCATCTGGTGCCAAGGCAGAAAGGACACGGTGGAAGGGCCTGACCAAGGAAGCTTCTCGGACTGTGTTGGCCAAGAAGGAGAGAGGAAGAGGTGAGGAGAGCTACCTCTCGTGGCCTGGGTCCATCTGTCTCTCCTCTATCATATCAGCCTGAAGGGTGCTTTATGTGCACATGTGCGTGTGCATGTACACACACACACACACACACCCCTTTGAGTAGCATCCAGATCAGTCACTCTTAACCATCACTGTGTATGTGTGGTTCTTACCCACCATGCTTGTGCCCAGGCCAACCCAAATCAATTATAGTAGAATGGCCAGGGCTGAGACCATAAGCAGATGTGGCTCTCATAAGGAATGGCAGCGGTCCTTCTGTTGGACACCACCCATCAGCCTCAGTTTTCCCATCTGGACAAAGCAGGCACTATGGCCCCCATGCCAGACTGAGATGGGGGTGAAGCAGGGTTCCGTGATGGGACTTTGGAAAACCTGTCCAGATGGAAGCCACAGCATTATATCTGATAGGCAGGGGCTCTCTGGGGAGAAGTAGTGAGTGCAAGTGTGTCCTGGGGGGCCAGTGCCGGGAGTACTGGTAGTCGCTTTCCCCAAGGGGAGTTCCTTGCAGCATACCCATAGCGGACACTGCCCAAAGAGCTGGTTGAGTGACCGGCCCCGACATCCTACCCCCGCCCTTGCCTGTCCTCTCTCTCCTCCATCCAGGCCCACTATCTCGAGATACTGTGCTTCCAATTCCTTCTGACCAATAAATGTTTTGTGTCCACAGGTGTCAGTGTTCGAAAGCCACCTTTATTAATCACAGCAAGATACGCACCTGTCAGGAGGGAAGCAAGGTCTTTTGAAGAGCTTGAAGGAAAAGAGGAGAAGCAAGGCTGGCCTGAAGCCATGGCCTGTGAGGAGGGAGGAGGGGCTAGGAGGCTTTGCTGGGGCCCCCTGGACAGTATCCCGAGCCCAGTCTGAGCAGGCACCAGTTTCAGGCATCGAGAGGTGCAAGGGGGTGGTGTGAAACTGCCCCGACCTCGCCTGGTTCTTAACCTATATTGGGAGTGACACACATTGGCTTTGAAATGCTTGCGAAGCAACATTCAGGCAAGTGCAAAGTAATGAATCAGGTTGAGGAACTGGGTGAGGAGAAAAAAACTCAAGTGAGAAGCAGACCCTGGGGGTGGGAGGATAGAGCAGGAAGAACCCTCCATGTGGAGTCAAGGAGGAAGTCGTAACTGTTAGAGGGGAGAGAACATGGAGAGAGGGAAAGAGGAGCAGAGCAGAAGGGAGGGCAGAGGGCTCGTGGAACGTAGTAAGGGAATTACTGTTTTGTGAAGCTCGTTTGTGTGTGTGTACACGCATGCACACTGGACCCTGGTACAACATTCCTCCTATTGTGACCCATGGTCTGAATGGATGTGTGGATCGCAGGAGTCCACACCGGATTTGAGGTCAGCCCTGACTATGGCCTGAGAAATGGGGCCGAGGATCAGGACCTTCCCCAAGCTCTCTTCACTCTCAGAAATGAAGCTGATTGTTTTTGCCTTCAGTGCTCACCTCCCGGATTTGCTATGAAGCTGCAGTAAAACAAGTTATGTGAAAGTGCTTTAAGCTAAGCATCCCAAGCAGGAATAATCCAGTACAGTATGACGACATGGAGTTCCTCAGACATCTATTCTGAAGAGGTAGTGGAAGGAGGAGGAGGAGGGAGAGCAAGAGAAAGTAAGGAGCAAGGGGACAGGAAAAGGGAGAGGGAGGGGAGCGGGGGAAGAAGGAGGCAGCTAACAGTAAGCTGGTGTCTGTTGCGTGCTTTCAGAGGCCTAGTCTTGTCACGGGGCAGCACAGAGATGACGGGAAAGAAGAGCACACTCTGTGGCTGAGGGTTGGGCTAAGCCAGGTGCGGGGGAGGAAGCTGCAAGAAGAAGGCCTAGTTACTGTGTCAGCAGCAAATGACAAGTCACACCAAACACACGTGGTAAAGCTGGGTGCATGTGGGTGTTCCCCAAGTCCCCACCAGAACACTGCTGGATGCGTCTACCCGGTTTCCTCCCCAGGGAACAGAGAAGACAGAAGCAGCCTTGCTTTGAAACACGGCCCTGTCCTTCTGCCAGCAGGGTGGCAAGTCCTTTCTTTCTTTCCCCAGCATCTGTGATAAGAGGGCCCAGCCTCCACTGTCCTTGGGCAAACCACAGTCATCTCTCTAGGTCAAGTGGATGCACCCGCAACCCAGGGGGTACATTTCCCCTGCCCAGGGGCTCATGCCCACTCAGCTGGGCCTGGGATAGAAAAGTCCCAGGCTACCTGGGGAGGGTGGTGATCAGGGAGCCATTGAAGATCTGCTGCAGGAAATTGGAGCTGCCAATCTCTCAACAATTGGATTTTTTTTTTATCTTCTGCATTTTGGGAATGTATGGTAAGTGCTGGGAATTACAAAGGTCCTATAAATGCTCAGCATTACAAGTCAAATCCTGCTAATGCAAGTACCATTGCAATGAAACTTTCTGTATGACAAAAGCAATTTCCATGTCCTAGTCGATGGCCCACTTATTTCAAACAATATTCAATGTGCCCACAGTGATAGCTCTTTTCTCTGAGAGCTCAGCCTGCTGATTGTCCACTGAACCCCTTCTATAAGCACGGCCCATCTTGTGCCCGTCACCGTTGTTCAATGCTTGTTATTCTTGCCTTCCTCACTGAATGAAGTCCTCAAGGCTGGGCTGGGCTGGTCCTAGCTGGGGAACACGGAGACAGAGCCAGCCAGGCTTTCCTGAGTTCCTGCACTGAATGTTTCCTGCTTAGCTGTAAATGCCAGGTGTTACGCCACAGATGCTGGGAGATGCAGACTCTGATACCCGCAGCAAGAGCAGACAAGGAAACTTGTGATCCACCTTAGAGCAGGACTCAGAACAGGGGCCCTCAGAAATGCCACCTGACACACACAGGTGCAGCAGGGGGAAGAGCCCAGGCAGCGGGACTGGATCAGCCCAGCGATAACAGGAGTTCACCTTGATTGAACACGGCTGCTTCCAGGAATGTCGTAGAAATTTTACATACATGATGCCATTTAAGCCTCATGTCCATTGCTCTACCCAATTCTCCAGAATACCAGATTGAGGTTTTCAGAGGTTAAATAATTTGTTTAATTAAATGGCACATTCTAAGTAACAGCCTTCACTATTAATATAATCATCATTATTATGACCACCTTCGAATTGCAAAGCCTAAATTCACTGCTCCTGGTAAGTTGGGCTTCTGGGCTTCAGTCTCACCCAATGACATGGTCACACTGATGATAATGGAGTGCACCGGGATTTGAATGCATTATTTTCACTCCAGAGAAAGCTTTTGAGTTATGAGAATGAGGGATGGAACTTGGCCCGGTGTTCCAGGGAGAGGTGAAAAGGTAGTGAGGGAAATGGGGTTCCCATGGGTGGTGTGAAGGCCAAAGAAAGATGCCCATCCAGTGCTCCCCATAGGGAAGAGCATGGGAACTGTGGTTTTAGAAAGTCTCCTCTAGCTTCATTATGAAGAACAGATTCAAGGGGGCACAGTGAGAAGCAGGGAGATACACCACGGGCTGTGCTGTCATCTAAGGAGAGGTATTGGCAGTGTGGAGCTGGGCTTGGTGTGGATAAGGAGGAAAACAGCACCTAGGAGGTGGGCTTGATAGTCTCAGCCTCTCAAGTGAATGAAGAGCAGGGAGCTGGGACAAGGAGCTTGGGGTGCAAAAGACCCAGTTACAGAGGCTGGCTCCATGCTGGGAAAGGGCATCTGAGGTCCTGTTGTCCATTCTCAGGGGGGCTGGAGAGGCAGAAGAACTGTGTAGATGGCCAGAATACTGTGTGGTAGACACCCGGGTAGCAGATGAGACTTGGAGCTCAGAGGGCAATGGCCTGGTGTCTGCAGGAGCAGCCTCTCTGCCCCAGAAGAAGTGGTCATCCTCTGGGCCAGGGGAGACAATAGGTCCTAGGAACAGCCAGGCAGGCTGGCTTCCAAATAATGGAGAATCAGAGAGTTAGATCCAGAAAGACAAATAGCAACCCAGATACCTGGACCTGTGTGGGTGGGCTGGCATAGCTAAAGAATGTTGGGGTTGCAGCTTCAGGGCTGGCTTGGCCCATGTTGTATTGCTGTAATTGAATGCCACAGACTGGATAATTTATAAACAACAGAAGTTGTCCAGTAAAAAGTTGCTGCCATTGGGCCAAAGTCTTCTTTCTGTGTCTTCTCATGACAGAAGAAGGAAGGGTACAAAGGCTCAAGAGCAAGAAAAGAGAACTAGGGGGAGCCCATCCCTTTTTCAGAATCTATTCTCATAATAACCAATCCAGACTCATGATAGCAGCATTAATCCATGCAACCATTAATCCTGTCCTCATGGCCTACTCACCTCTTGAGGGCTCTATCTCTTGACACTGTTGCACTGGGGAATTAAGTTTCCAACACATGAATGGGTGGGGAGCATTCAAGCCACAGAGTGAGTGTTAAGGGTTCCCAACATACTCCAGAACTAAAAACGGAACACATATCATCTTCCTGAGGACCAGGGCATCAGGGACTCTGGGTCGGGTGACATAAGCGAGGAGTATGTCTTCATCTCGCATGATTCGGTACCTTCACCAGCGTCCAGCCCGGAGCTGAATCCATGGTGGGTACCTGGCAAGCATTGTGAAAGCCCAAGACCATTCTCATGTTCCCATGCATGCTCCCCCCCCAGTGTTTGGCATTTGGGGTATGATGGTGTATATTTTGGAAGTCCTGGAAGGAGAAAAAGTGCTCAAGGGAATGGTTCCAAAATAGACAGTGATGGTCCCCAACCAGCATGTTGTGTGTTGTGGGAAGAGAAATATTTCCAGAGATAGCAATATCAGAGTGCTAGGGAAAGCTCTAGAGAATTTAGTGCGTCGGCGCCTCTTCTCCCTCTCATTAGGAGAGAGCTGTGGAGTTTTAAATGCTTTAAAGTGGCTCTTCAGTCAAGAAGGAGTTTATAAAAATAATTTCTGCTCAGAGAGGACAGAGGGTGACAGGCAGCAGCTGGGTGAGGTGTTGAGAGGGCCAGGAAGAAAAAGCAAGGAGGCCACAAGCAGAGGCTGCTAGGTAAACAGGGCAGAGCCTGTGGCCCCAGAGTCAAGTAGGAGAGGCTTCACCATCTATGGTCTTGGCTGACTACAAAGTGCAAGGCAGGGAGGGTTCTGTGGGCTCACGGCCACTGGGCCCTCACCAGTTGCTTCTGGTGAGTGCTTATTGCATCTCTGCAGGTCTGAGGACAAGGATGCCCTCTGCCCAGGATGCATGACCTAGAGGGCAGAACACAGCCACGTCTCCGCCCCTGAGTATCTGCTTGGCCAGCACCCTTATACAGCAAACCCCGGCACTGCTCTTCAGAGTGGTCCTAGGGGAGGGTCTCGGTCCATGCTGGCGAAGAACAGAAAGCAAATCTAGAAATCATGGCAACCCAAGGGGAATGAAGACATTTTAAATGGGGAAAGCAAAGGTTTATTTGAAGATCCAGAAGCCAAGATGATTCCTGATTAGCAGAGGCAAGGGCGGCTGGGAGTGGGCAGGGTAGACCCATAATCATCCTCTCTCTCTGGAGAAGCAGTCAGTGGCCAAGGCCTTGGAGATGCCAGGCTTACTGACTCGGCTCTCATGGAAGTCTAGCAGAAGGGCTTTTTATGGAAGACAGCCACGATCCAGTCTCCTGTGCCTAAGGTCTCTCAGGAGGAAGAGGGTCTCTCTGTACAAACCGGCCCCCTTCATCAGGAAGAGGGAATTACTTTTCTCCTCTCCTTGAATCTGGGTTGCCCTTAGGACTTGGCCTGACCCACAGAATGTGTCAGTGGCACCTTCCTGGGTTGCAGCCCTGGCGTAAGAGGCCCAGCAGCTTTCACCCCAAATCTGGCTGCCATGGTGCAGTGGTTTGAATATGGTAAAGCTCCTGTTGGTGTTTAATCCATTGTGATAGATTTAAAGGGTGGAGACTTAATCCTACCACAGCATATGGAGGCAGGGCAGTTGAGGTGGTTAGGATTAGCTCAAGTTATCAGGGTAGAGCCACCATGATGGAATCCTGGGGGCCTTATAAGAAGAGGGTGAGCTACCAGAAGACACATGCATACTTCTTCCGTCTCTCACCCTGAGACACCTTGAACCACCCTGACACTCTGTGAGTTGGAAGGTCACCCGCAGATGAAGATCCTCCACATTGAGTCTCTAGAACCACGAGCCAACATAGGCCGCTTTGAAAGCTACTCAGCCTGTGTTGTAGTGCTGTTAGCAACAGAAAACGCACAGTGCATGGCACAGCTCAGATGAGTGGTTGGTGGAGATCCAGCGGATCATGTGGATCCACAGATCCTGCGGAGAGGGTGACGCCTGGCTGGCCCAGCCACTCCAAGTGCCAGACGTGCCAGTGAGGCTGTATGGGCACTCCAGCCCCAGCTAAATACAGCCTCATGAATGACCCAACCCGATGCCATGTGGAGGAGGAGCCGCCCAGCAGGGCCCAGCCACCCCACAGAGGCACAGAAAGTAATCAATCACCACTATTTTCTATATGTAAGTGGGTAACTGAGACACCCAATTAGTGCGAACTCTCCTCCTGGGGTCTTGACGTTGGGAAGAGTTAGCCAGATTGTCTCCTTGGCTCGGACAGCAGAACAAAAACCACCAGTATCGATCCATAGAGCCTCCACTGCTGTTCACTAGGTCCCTGTTTCTCCAATCTGCTATATATCTGAGACTACGAATACTCTGCCCCTTCTCCAGCTGCCTTGTGGGGCTCACCTTGGATGAGGAGACCCATGAAGATGGGAGCATTCTTTGCTTTCTCTCTAGACTTACAGACAATTCTCCATGATGTTGGCTGGTCAGTTGGTCTGGCAAGCTATTAAGTTAAGCACTCAACTCAGTCTCCACTGATAATTCACAGAAAGTGGCTCTCCAGTGAGTAGCATTTTTTCAGTGGGGTAATTCGATTCCTTTTATATGATGCTGCTGGCCAGAGGAACTTGCAGCTTGGGAAAGCAGGGTTATCAGCATGTGCAGATTGAGCCTTGCACCATGACAGCCCTCGTGGGCAACTCGGAGGCTTCAGAATATTTCCTCACCCCCACTCTGCCGCCCCTAACTAGCTGTACCTTATACATGCTGTGTCCTGGCCGGTAACATGTTGTCATATAAATTAATTGTGAAGTGACTAATGTCAATTTCCCTTTTATCACAGATGCCAGAATGCCAGAAGGACTGGGGACCCAGAGAGGAGAGAGGAGGCATGTGGAAGATGGTCTATGAAGTCACATCTTTCCCCCAGAGAGAAAGCTCCCCAGGATCTGGGCACTCCCTGCATTTCGCCACCTTCAGCACCCCCGTGAGCCTCTGCAGGGAGGTTTTTCTGAATAACGGAACATTTTCCTGTTTTAATCAGATGCAATTTTGCAAACAGTTTTTATGATTTAGCAAGTCCATTAAAACTGGCATTTGTTCTGCTCTGACATTCGAAAGGGGCTCCACAGAGCATAAACATTGGAAATTACTTGTAGGGAAAGACAATATTAAAATTCCCCAGCCTGGGCCTGTTGTCTGAGAAATTCTGTTATCAAGCACTGTGCCAGCTACTATCAGAGGCGCTTGAGATATGCGCTGCTTCGTCTTTACGCTCCAGCTAGGGGCACTGCAAGTTGGGCAGCAGTAAAGAGCCAGTGCTGCTCTCTTTCAGCACTCTGGGCATCAGGGGGGGAGTGGGTCTTAAAGGGAACTTGCTGGAAGAGCGAGTCCCAACGTACAAGACCTCAAGGAGGAGGTGGGCGGGTGGGTCTTTAAGGGCAAGCCCGGAAATCGCTTTCTTGCCCACAATGAATGATAGGGTATTTTGGCACGTAATTACCAAGGTCGGTTTTGTCAATTTCAGTTGTAGTGAATTCTCAATTATCCATGTCCTAGCAACTGACCAGGTCAAATGAAAACTCTCCTATTTCCCACTTTCGGCTTCGTAGAAGCAAAGAACAGCAGCAGCCAGAGAAGCTTTGGGAAGGATCTGCCCTCTGTCGATCAACGTAGAAGGAGTAGGAAAAATCACAGCAGGCAAAATCTGGCAGATCGAACTACATAAAATTAAGAACATATGTGCATAACAAACTAAGAAACCATTTTTATTTTAAAAATGACCAAAGAAAAATATTTGCTCTCAGAATTTCAAGTGTTAAGGTCTCAAGAATAAATAATTGCCAGATAAGTTGATAGGAACATTCTAGGAGTAAAGATTGGTTGAGGAAAGGGTGAGGAGAACAAACACAGAATGGCAAGGATGTCAGTAATGATTTATGCGAAAAGTTCTGAAAAATGAACATATGTTTTAAGAAAGGGCAATATCATTGATGATTAAAGAAACACCAAGATAAAATAACAAACTGTTTAGACATTCAGCTAAACATGGAGGATCAGACGCGTGTGTTTATTTCTTCTCCCTTCCAAATCTGCGCTAAAATGAAAATGAAATGTAAAAGAATACCATGAGCTTACAGGAACCAAAAGGATGGAAAAAGAGGCTAGAACAGCAGAAGTCATCAACTACAAGACAGGCTGCTACAGGAACAGTAACAGATGAAGACACCAAAGATTGGGGATCTGCAGAAAGAGGGCTATCAGGAAGGCTGGGGATTTCCCTGGAAAACTCCAAAGGTGCTAGACATGGAGAGGGACCAGCCCTAGGAATGCGGAGGCAGATCAGCCGGACTCATGTATCGCAAAGAAGAACGCAGCTAGTGGAATAGGGCAGAATTCAAGGATGATGGGGAAAGTGCAAGATTTTTGGTTCCAGCAACAAAGAGACCCAGATGACCAGAATGCATGCCCGAGACAGTGACCTAGAATGGCAAGCCTCCTTCAAATATCTAGCTGACCTTATAAAGTAAGGCCTCTCACCTGTGAGTCAGACGCAGTGCAGTCGAAGCAGCAAACAAATGAACTGGCACTGCAGCACCTGCATGATCTCGCAGCCTCAGAGGCCCAAGCCTCAGGAACGCATGCTCATCGGGGATGGAGGGAGTGCCGCCAGGCCTTCTAAAGAGGACTGCTGGAACCAAGGTATTTGAACAGGTCCTTTTTTTTTTTTTTTTTTTCCAACGTTTTATTGATAAACAGCAATGAGACAGTTTCAAATCAAATCGGAAGTACAGTTTCAACAAATAATACACTGCATATATTCTTCTTAGTGGTTAA
>NW_004524656.1:5350820-5352441 GCF_000260255.1 Octodon degus | reverse complement strand
TCCACCATTGATCAGAACAATGGCAGGAGACTGATGTGCTTCCGCTGGGTCACTTTCTTACCTGGTCATTTATGACCATGAGCCAACTCTTCATACAGCTGTGATCTTTGACTTTACACTAGCTTTCCGACCCAGAAGTGAGCATGTTGATAATGTTGTATTACCTTAAAAAGGGATCCTGAGTGTGTGAGATGGGTGAGACTCCTGACCAGACACAGTGTCCTTAGAATAGCATGTTCTTTGTAAGTTTCTTAAGGATTACAGGGAGCAAGCCTTGTCAGAGTTTATAAATCCAAAATTCAAAACTGCACAAGGAACTTAGATATTAAATGGAAAAAGAAAAGGAATGGAGATTCCACCAAAGTTAGGGCAGTGACTTCAGAGAAGAGGTTGTGACTAAGGAGAGAAAAAAGAGGACTCTGAGTATTGGAAATAATCTATTTCTTGGGCTGGGAATATATCTCAGTGGCATAAGCACCTGCCTGGCAAGCACAAGGTCCTGAGTTCAATCCCCAGTACCTAAATAGTCTATTTCTTGAAATAATTGGAGACATAAAAGAAAAAATTGAAAACATAAAAAGACACTAAGAAAGAGATGAGGTAAATGTGAAGCCCCCAAAAGTTTTAGAAATGAACTACCTAGTTATTAAAGTTAAAAAGCCAATGGAGGGCTGGTGAGATAGCTCAGTGGTCTAAAGCACCTACTTAGAACAAGCTTACGAAGCACGGGGACCGCGGTTCAATTCCCCAGCACCACATGCCAGCCAGCCCCGCCCCCTGGTGGGCTGAGCTGGCCACACACACACTCACACACACACACACAAATAAATGAATAAAATTTAAAAAAAAAAGCCAATGGAGAGGTTAGACAGTATATTAGATATAGTTGAAGAATTAATTAATTAAAAAATAAATCTTAAGAAGCTACCTAGAATGTAACTAAAAATATAAAGAAATGAAAAGTATGAAAAATTAAGAGATGTAGAGACTCCCAGCATATTGAACAGTAAAAATAGAACAGAGTAGAGATACAAGAAAGAGGAAAAATGCCAAGACATGATAATTGAGAATTTTCCAAAACTGGAAAGAAACCCTCTTATCTAGGAATAATGAGGGTACATGGTACTAAATGCACCACTGGGACATAACACCCAAGGGAAAAACTTCAAAACCAAACTTTATTTTATCCACCATTTACAAGGTCCACAGTTGCTAGGTCTCGTTGCTTTGGGCCAGTGGCAAGGCAGTGTGTCCTGGCGGAAGCACGTGGTAGAGAGTCACTGCGAACTACTGGCAGCCACAGAGCAAAAGGGACAAGAGGAAGCTGCCAGGTCCCATTGCCCCGTGCAAAGGCACACTTCCCAAGGACCCACTGCCTCCAACCAGGCCCTTCCGCCTAAAGGTTCCACTACCTCCGGAGAATGCCATCAACTGGGAGCCAAGCCTTCAACACAAGCTCCTAGGGCCGGCGAGATAGCTCAGCAGCCTAAAGTGCCTGCTTAGGCAAGCTTAGGCGAGCACAGGGACTGCAGTTTGATCCCCAGCACCACAAGCCACACTGACCTTGCCCTCAGGGTGGGCTGAGCCAGCCAAAAAATAAAATAAAATAAAATAAAATAAA
>NW_004524656.1:5347505-5350407 GCF_000260255.1 Octodon degus | reverse complement strand
TTTCAGGAGTGAAGGTGAAAGACATTTCCAGAGGTAAAAAAATTTGAAATTATCTGACCATAGAGTTTTGGTGAAAATGCTACAATGAATGTAATGCAATAATTCATACATAAGAACATATAAACCATAATTTAGGACAGTAAGTTGAGACAAGCTTCTGCTATGACAAAGCAAATATATAATAATAAATAATAATATTTTTTTAAAAAAATATACCGTTTCTTTTGCTTCCAAACTTACAGAAATGGTATTCGGTGCATGTACAATTAGGATCTCACTCTCCACAAACACTAGCAAACCTAGTATTTGCTAGGCAGGCGCTTGTGCTGCTGAGTTATCTCTCCGGCCCCTAGAATTATGAGTCAAGAGGGAATTAAAACAAAAACAACCTATTCTATTAGTTTGAGAAGGGATGATAGAATTTAGATGAGTACTGACATCTTTGTCTTATTTGAGAGGAAAGCAGAGAGGGAACCCACTTTGGATTTTCTGCTAAATATAGATGCAAAAACTTCTAAGGTATGCGCTTAATAAGTAAAGCTAAAATGCATAGCTTTCAAAATAATAGGCAGAATATAAGAACACATTTTACAGTCCTCAATTGTTCCAACAGAAGGCAGAGACAAAGAAAATTAACCAAATGAAAAGCAGGGTGTGGCAGACTAGATTTTCTGAAAATTGATCTTGACAATATTCCTAATCCCACCGGCTCTTCCAGAGCTTTCACATTACTCACCAAGAGAGAGTTCATTGAACCATTCCTTGAACCTGAACCTGGGAAGGATTTTACCACTTGACTAACAGAATATCAGGAAGTAACTCTTGATGCTTCGATCATAAAAAGCCATGTGGCTTTCACCACTCAATATTCTCTCTCTCTCTCTCTCTCTCTCTCTCTCTCTCTCTCTCTCCTCTATCATTAAGATTCTTGCCATTGGAATTTGGCTGCCATATTTTGAGGAACCCATCAGCCATAAGGAAATGCTGTAGATCATGTGGGTCAAATATCTCCAGCAAAGGTCTCTCTGGACAGCCAGCATTAACTACTAAATATGTGCCAAAGGACAATGTTACAATAGTCACATGATCTTATTTGGCTTCATTTGTGATTCTAGAATTGAGCAACACTTCATTCCACAAAATAGAATAGGTATTCCAATGGGTTGGACAGAAGAGGTTGGCTTTATAGACAGAGAAGGACTGACATAAATAGAAACAACGAGCTAAAATGGAGTTGGTTAGTTTAAAATTACTCTCTTCATAAAGCAGAGACATGGAGACAGAATAACTGAAAAACCATTGAAGCCAGGCATGCCAGTGCCGCCTGTAATTCCAGCTATTCAGGAGGCTGAGGGAGAAAGATCACAAGATGGAGGGCAGCCTGTGCAACTTGGTGTCAAAATATAAAAATAAAATTTAAAGGGCTGGGCATTTGGCTCAGTGATAGAGGGTTTGTCCAACATGTGGAACCCTGGGTTCTATCCCAGTACTGCATGAAAAAGAAAAAGATCTGATAGTATCTGATTGGCTAATGTCAGTAAGGATGAAAAGATTCAAAGATCAAAGCAGAGGGAACTTCATTATCTTGCCAGTTGGCCTGCTTGGAAACGTGACTATCTGTCATGCCTCTGATTTCTCTGACGGTCAGCAGACAACTTAGTTTGGGTTTGGTGAGTTGGCATGGGTGACTCTGTTTTGATTTTTTTAAATAAGCTCTTATTTTTAACTGATGAATGATAATTATACATATTTATGGGGTACTGTATGACCCGTAAATAATGTGTGATGATAAGGAGCAGGTCAGAGTCATTGGCATAGCTATCATATTGTCATTTCTTTGATATTTAGTCTGGCACTTTGGGACCTGTACCGTAGCTTAGACCAAAGCAATGGCCTGCTATCATGCTTCTCAAACATGTACAAGGGAGGAAGTCCTGCGAGGGCTCCAGTCTCTGGGGCTCCCAGAGGAGGTTCCAGATAGGATGTGTCAGGCACAAACCTGGAAGGCAGAATAAGCAAAAGGCACAAAAGACAATGATGGCATTAAACCCAACACACCAAATTCCTGTAATTTTGTATCACAAAAGCATAAGTGAACTGAACTCATTTGCTAAATGACTGTCAGATTTTTAAAAAATTTATGTACTGCTTATAATTGATATATCTCTCTCTCTCTCTCCCTCTCTCTCTGCATTTCTTTCTCTGTCTGCTGTCTGCCTGCCTCTCTCTCTCTCTCTCTCTCTCTCTCTCTCTCTCTCTCTCTCTGTCTTTCCATTTTTCTTTTGTTTTTGAGACAAGATCTCTCTATTCAGTCCAGGCTGGCCTTGAACTTATTTTATTTTATTTTTGTATTTTTTTAGGGAAGGGTCTACAGGGTGTTCAGAGTCTCGCTACTAGAGCAGACTCATAGTGATCTGCCTATTTATAACCTCCCAAGAGCTGGGATTACAGGTGTGCACCACCACACCTAGTCTCAATTGCCATCTCAGTGTGTCCTGGGGGCGAGGCCAACACGGGATTGAACCCCTGGCCCCTGCAACTGCTTGCAAGAACTTTAATCCACTGAGCTATTTGGCCGGCCCTATGAACTCACTTTATAGCCCAGGCTGGCCTCAAACACACAGCGATCCTCCTACCTGAGCCTCCCGAGTGCTGGGATTACAGGCATGTACCACCACACCCAGCCAGAAGATATGCTTTATATGGACATAGAAAAGTTGAACATGACAAATTGGAAAAATGTGATACCAGCCATTTCCCAAAGAATGATCATATAGCAGTATTTTCTTGTACATCGATACACTTTTTATTATTAAGAAAATAGATGGAGACCCAGTCCTAGCCCAGGTCCGGAATTTCTGCCAACTTCCGGGAACCCCCAGACCCAGTCCTAGCCCAGGTC
>NW_004524656.1:5331237-5343348 GCF_000260255.1 Octodon degus | reverse complement strand
TGTAAATAGAATCACAAGTCCGCATCTTGTACAGCAATTAACCACTAAGAAGAATATATGCAGTGTATTATTTGTTGAAACTGTACTTCTGATTTGATTTGAAACTGTCTCATTGCTATCTGTTTATCAATAAAACTGTAGAAAAAAAAAGAAAATAGATGGAGGCAATCTTGCACTTGAGTGTGTTGTGGGGTGTGGGGTGTGTGTGTGTGTGTGTGTGTGTGTGTGTGTGTGAATGCTACTTGAACTATACCTCCAGCCCTTTTTATTTTATTTTATCACTTATTCATTTGACATGGGCCTCACTGAATTGCTAAGTGACCCATGCTGGGCTCAAACTTGGGGTCCTCCCTGTCTTGGCCTCCCAGAACGTGGAGACTGCGGATATGTGCCACCAAGCCCAGACACACCGCAAAACATTGAATCATTTGCCCCGAATACCAGGGATGACTAAAAAAAACGTCGAATGTCTCAAAATTAAGAAGAAATTATTATAGGAAAAGACACATTACCATGAGTCCCACTCAAAATCTCCTCCCTGGCCTTGAAGCCCCTCCTCGCACTGTTCTTGCCACTTTCTGAAGCAGGTCTGGAAAGGCTCTTTAGTGAGCGTCTAGCTGTGCTACTGAGGCTGCTTATGCATCCTGAATTGCTTGGAAATATTTCCCTTTCACGGAAGTTTTGACTTTGGGGAAGAGCGGTTCAGCTGCACAGTGTCAGAGCGGCCGGCAGGCAGGGTAGACGCACCGTGACCTCCTGGAAGCCTGCCTTCCGGGTAGGGCGCTCAGCAGGAGCCCTGGGCAGACTTTCATGACAGTTCCTAAATGCAGGAGAGAGCGCTCTGCGAAGCACCTCAGAAAATGGCAAGAACGCGGGCTAAGTGAAGCGGGGTATTTTCTGGGGCATTAATGACAATGTATATTTTACTGCAATAATTTTATTTAAACATTAGCTATGGGGCGGGCCAAATAGCTCAGCAGATTAAAGCGCCTGCGTAGGCAGACTCAGGGACCGGGGTTTCAATCCTTGGGTCAGCTGTGCCGGCCCCGCCCCCGGGGGCGCTCTAAAACACGATTGAGACTGGGAACGGTGGTGAGCGCCTGTAATCCCAGCAACTGGGAGGCTGTAAACAGGAGGATCACTACGAGTCTGATCTACGTAGTGAGACCCTGTAGACCCTGTAGTAAATACATAAAAATAAAATAAAAAATAAACAATAGCTATGTATTTTGATCATACCTTATGTGCAGCTATTCTAAATTTGTATGAAGCTAATAATGAAGCCTTAGATATATAAATTCAAAATTGACATAATTTCAAGGAGAAATTTACATATTTAAAATCATAATGACAATTGTAACATAGCTATCAGTAATTGATAGATTAAGCAGATTAAAATGATAAAGAGCACAGGTTTTAAAACATGCTGCCAACAAGCTTGAGCTGTACCTAGCAAGTGGAAAATATACATCTTTTCAAAGATGTATCACACATCTACAAAAATAAGCCATGGACAGGCCCTTAACACAAGTCTCAACAGATACCAAGGAGCTAATATCATACGGACCATGTACTTGATCCACAGTATAATCAAGAATGGAAATAAATGTTAAAAATATTTTTAGAATATCTCATATGGTTATAAATTTAAAGGCACCCTTTTATATAACTCATGGGTCAACAAAGAAATAAAAATGGAAATGAGAAAACGTTCAGATCCAGAAGGTAATAAAAATGTGACATATCAAAATACATAAGATGAACTACAGTGGTAATTAGTGGAAAATACACAGTCTCAATTGCTTAAATCATAAAAAAGAAAGATTAAAAAGTTAGAGAGTTAAGAGTTCAACTCATATTGTTGGAAAAGGAAATCAGGGTGAACCTCAAGAAAGTAGACAGAAGAAGATAAAAGGAGAAATTAATGAAATAGAAAATGTAAGCAAGTAATTCGGCAGAACTAGAACAGACTCCTTTGAAGTGATTAATAAAACAGACAAATTCTGGCAAGATTGATGGAAGGAGTAATGAAGATAGAAAACACAGATGTAACTTCAGATACAGCAGAGAATTTTAAAATCGTGAGGTTAATATGGATATTCTCTTATAAATATACCAAGAACTATAAATAAAACAGTTTGCTGGAGAAACCTTACTAAATCTTATTTATAAGATATTTAGTAGAATGGGCCTATAAGTATTAAAGAAATTGAATAAATGAGTAAAAATTTACCCATTATCAAAAACATCTACAACTAACAAACACCAGACTCTGGTGGTTTTACAGGGAAATTGTGCCAAATATTCTAGAGACAGAGAATCCCAGTCTTACACCAGAAGTTCTAAATTAGAATTTCTCAAACTTAAATGTCTAGTTCAGTCACCTAAGATTGTGCCAATGAAGATTCTGGCCCAGTAGGTCTAAGTGGGACTTAAGAGTCACAGTTCTAATAAGCCCCTGGGTTATGCCAGTGATAAGGATTTCTATAAACCAATAAAATGAAAATAACCAGCCCAAAAGAAAATTGGGTTAAAGATATATACATTCAGCCCACTGATGAGGAGACTTGAATGTCAACAAAAAGATGCCCAACTTGAATGTCCTTAACAAATGAAAACTGAAAGAAAGAGTGTGACTCACATTGATTGAATTATCAAACATGCTTTGCTGGCAATATGGACTATGGGCCTGCATATGAAACAGCTTGATCAATGGCACTGAGTAGGACAGGGAGAGGAAAGAAAGGAGAGGGGAAGAAGGAAGGAAGGAAGGAAGGAAGGAAGGAAGGAAGGAAGGAAGGAAGGAAGGAAGGACCCCTATAGGCAGGAGGATAAATTGTTACACCTACTTTGGAGAGTAATTTGCCAAGATTTAGTGCAGGTAAATTGACAACTGGTGGTCAGCTTGTAGCATTCAGCTGAACTGAACTAGTGTGGTGTTGGGTGTGGGAGGCCCACCTGAGGACTGTTGCCAGCAGCAGAAGAGGCAGAACTGGAGGAGCTGTTGGGAGGCTGTGAAGGAAGCTGTTTGGAGAAGCTGTTGGGAGGCTGTGAGGGAAGCTGTTTGGAGAAGCTGTTGGGAGGCTGTTGGGAGGCTGTAGGGAGGCTGTAGGGAGCTGTTGGTTCTGCTGGAGAAGCTGGTTGTGTTGGCTGAGTTCTCTGACAGAAACTCAGCTTTCCTCATCTCTGGAGCAGCTCGGGACCTCACTGCTGCTGAGGATGGCTGTGGTGCTTTGGGGGGAGCTCTGGTTCTTACCTTGAGTGTCGCTTCTTAGCTCCAGTTCAGATCCTTCAGCCTGCTAGCACAGAGTGTTTAGCAGACTTTCTAGCTTCCATCACTGACCTTTGAGCCTTCTCAGTGCACATCCATGAAACAGGCCTGCATGAGACACTGTTATGAGCTGTAGGCCTCCAGCTGGACTTGTGGAAGGCACTGTTAGGAGCTCTAGCTCTTTAGCTGACCTCACGTGGGACATTATCGTGGGACATTATCGTGGGATCCAGGCCTTCAGCTGGATTCTTAGGTCTTTAGTGTGTGGACAGATTTCCTGCATTCTCTTTTTGTATATGATTCTCTAGGTGACTATTATAAATAATCTTATAAATATGTGTCCTGTATTGTATCATTCCCCTTGCAAAACCCTGACACTACAACATTTAGTGAAGCTGAAGAAGCACATATGCTGTGACATAGACACAGTATAGATGTCTAGAGAAATTTTTCATACGTGCTCAGAGAGAAAAGTACAGTCATGTTCAGACTAGCCCTGTAGGTAATGGTGAGAAACTGGAAGTAATATAAATTTTCACTGACAGGAGAATGGCTGCATTAAGTACAACATAGTAGTAAGGCTATGTGTACAACATTAGCAAATCCCAAAAAATTTGAAAGAAGAAATTTGAATATTCATAAGTATACTTTGATACATTTAAATGAAAATGCAAAACATGTAATGCAATAGTACATATTCTATGTCATGTATATGTAATGAGAATATGAAAATTCTCATGAAAGTTAAAAGCACCAAAGTCAGAACAGTGGTTACAATTAGGGAGGGAAAGGAGTAGGGTGAGGTAGGATACATGGCAATTGAATCCACTGCATTCTAGTTCTTAGAAAAAGTTAAGGCAAAAACTTCAGTATTGGGGCTGGGAAGATGGCTCAGTGGAATAAGCATTTCCTTGGCAAGAACAAGGGCCTGAGTTCAATCCCTGGTTCTGCAAAAAAAAACCCCAAAACTTCAGTATTAAGGCTAATTTAGTATTAAATACTAAAGGCAAGTACTTTAGTATTTAAGACATTAAATCATTGTGGAAATTAAGAAGATGGTGTATACACATAACAAGCACAAGATACTACTCAAAATAAATAAAACTAAAGATTCCTTGAAGATTTTCGTGTGTGTGTTTTAAATATTTCCTAATTTTAAGTATTTATAAGGGCTGGGGATGTGGCTCAGTAGTGTGCTTGCCTAACACACACAAGGCCCATCAATCCCCAGGATAACAAATTAAATTAAATGTAACTAATTAAATTTTTTTTTAATTTATGTATTTAGTACAGGATCTAGAGGGTCTCACTACACAGCTTGGACTCATAGTAGTCCTCCTATTTTCAGCTTCCCAAGCACGGGGATTCCAGGCACATGCCACCACACCTAGTCTCAGTGGCCATCTCAGTGTGCCCTGGGGGTGGGGCCAACACAGCATATGGTGCTAGGGATCACACCCCAGTCCCTGTGCTTTGCCTAAGCAGCAGGCACTTTAGTCCACTGAGCTATCTGGCTGGCCTTTAAAGTTCTTTTTTTTCTTCTTCTTCTTTTTTCTTTTTTTACAGAGAATAAAAGCAGTAAATAAAAACATTAGAAATGATAAAGAATTTCACTAAACAACATAATAGAAATTCAACAATGTTGTTACATTGTTACATTGCATAATGTTATCTTCAAATTAGTTGCTTAGATCACCAGACATAAGCATACTTGGCCGATGACTCCCCGGTGCACTTCCTGCTGGTGGGGGTCCCGCCCTGGGACACCATTGGTTCTGCCCCCAGAGTGACTCAGCACAAAGAGACCATATAAAGGGGCTGAGGAAGTAGTCGCTCGCTTCACTCCATCGGAGGAATTTCAGTCTTCGCATTCGGCTTGAGTGTCATCGCCTGGCGGAGCACAGCAGTGAGCTTCAGATCTTGGAACTGAACTCCTCAGTCTGGGGTGTGCAGACCCCCCTGCACATTCTCCCATCTGACTGTGTGCAGACCCCCTCTGCACATTCTCCCATTTGACTCTGCGGCTGACTGTCGTGAGCCAACCTTGTAATTCCTTATACATTGTGAATCTTGTGTTAATATCTGTTCCTTATATTAGATGAGTATGGACGGAAACTTCCAGTAACTGTGAGCTAAATAAACCTTTCCTTCCTTCATTTTGAGTCGGGTATTTGTCCCAGCAACGAGAGAAGAGTAACTGAGACACATGCAAAGTTGGTAAAGAAAAAGTTATAAGAAATTTAAATGAGAAGAAAAAAGATTAAAGCATTAACTACTTCTTTCAGTAGACCAGCAAAAACCAGCAGTGCAATTACCCAAGCTATAATGTATGTATATATATATATATATATATATATATATATATATATCTCCTTCCTTCCTTCTTCCCTTCCATTTTTAAAATTAGAAAAAGTTAAGAAAATAAAGTCAATGATATCTTTCAGAAAGAACGAAAAGAGAAAATATAGAAAAAAAGACAGGATCAATTCAAACAGCCAATCACCTGATTAAGAGAATCTTAGGAAGAAAACAGGAAATGGAAAGATAATTTTAAAATATAGTATAAAAAAAATTTCAGAATTAAATGGAATATTCAGAGGAACTGGTTTTATGAACTACCTAAGAAAAATGAATGAAAATTCAGAACACCAAAGCTAAAGAAAGACAGAATGTGGAGACTGGTGTACAGGTTGAGGAGAATAATTAGTTCTTCTAGTTCTAGAACCAGAAAAATAGTGGCACATGCTGTTCGTCTATAACACTGGATGGAAGAAGGCTTTGGAATAAGTCTTTAAAGATCTGAATGAGAATAAGCTTTTGATCCAGGGACCTAGACTTCTGTCCCCAACTGAGTACAACAGTAGGACAAATATACTGTCAAGCAGACAAGGACTTGGATAATTTCTCTTTCATGTGCTCTTGCTTAAGAATTTACTTGGAGAGTGATCCTCAAAAAAATGGAAGAAATTGAGAGAGTGACAGACAGAGAGAGACAGAGAGAGAGAGAGAGAGAGAGAGAGAGAGAGAGAGAGAGAGAAACATTAGCTCCAACCAACGAAGCACTAAGAGTCACTGTCCCAGTCATCAAGAGCAACTCCAGTTGGAGCAGGGGGACTAGGGCTCTGGGAAGAGATTAGACAATACCTACTCTAGTTGAATATTTCTTTTCTTTTTAAAAATGTACTTAGTACAGGATCTACAGAGTCTCACTACACAGATCAGATGTAGTGACTCTCCTGTTTTTCAGCCTCCCAAGCCCTAGGATTCCGGACGTGCATCCCCACACCCAGTCTCATTCGCCATCTCAGCGCGCCCAGGGGCAGGCCAGCACAGCAGGCTGGGGACCGAAGCTCCAGTGCCTGCGTCTGCCTAAGCAGGCTCTTTAATCCACTGAGCTCTCTAGCTGGCTTTAGTTGAATATTGAAAGAGAGAATAATCATGAGGAATTAGATAAAGGCAAATAGAACAAGACCCAGAGAAAGAAATTAGGAACTCTAAGGACAATTTAAAAACAACACAAAAAGGATGTGTAATTAATTTGATGAGACAGTAACTAATATTTTCTTAGGCAAAGGAATACAATCTTTTTTTTTTTTAATGTATTTGGTGCAGGGTCTCACTACGCAGCTCAGACTCATAGCGATCCTCCTGTTTTCGGCCTCCCCAGCTCTGGGATTACAGGCACACGCCACCATGCCTGGACTTGGTCGCCGGCTCAGCACACCCCTGGGGGCCGGGCCTGCGCAGGATGCAGTACCAGGGATCAAACCCTGGTCCCTATGTTTGCCTAGATTGATTGATTGATTGATTGATTGATTGATTGATTGATTTTGTGGAACCAGGGATTGAACTCAGGCCCTTGTGCTCGCCAGGGAAGCGCTTATTCTACTGAGCCATCTCCCCAGCCCTAGAATCATTTATTGATAAGTTGCCAAAAATAGTAGCATTAAAAGAGTGGGGAAGAGGGAGATGAGGATCACATATAAGAAAATTAAACACTCACTTGTTATAATCAGAAATCAATAGATAAAATGTCCATAAATCAAGATATATGAGTTAAGGCTTCTTTACAGCCATGAGAGTAATTGTAAGAAAACCAAAAAGATTAAAATGGTGATCTCTAGAGATAGGACCAAAACTGTTCAGAGGGCTACAGATGGAGGTTCTTGTATTCCATTATAAGCCTTTTAGTACTTTTGGCTTTTAAATCATTTGTCTTATTTGAATTTTAATAGAAGCTTCTTTCAGGTCCTAGCAAGCTTTGAATGGATGCAGACTAAAGTGATGGCACTCTATTCTGTCCACACGTGGGGGCCATGGGAAGCTTTGGAAGCTGGGAGGGACGTAATTGGATGTAGATCCCAAGACAGCAAAGCTGGTCTCCAAATGGGACTTCCAGGCTGAACACACTACCCACAGTGCTGATTTAGACAATGTGTAAATGAATCAAATGCCTAGGGCTGCAGCCAAAGAAAGGCATTAACTTTTAAAAATTTGATTTCTTCTACTTCAAAACTATTTTTATGAGAAAAGGCAGAATTTTCTGGACCTTACCAGCCTTTATTTTATGGTTTACTACTGATTTATTTTGTATTACATAAATATAATGGGTATACCATTGTGGCTTTGATTCCGAGCATCTTTAAAGTGCTAGCTCAACCTTGACTAAAGATGAGCCTGTGCCATGCTAATCTCTTGTATTGTAGGCCTGTGGCTCTATTAAGGAAGCCCAAGGTAGCATTGATTATAACAGCCATTGTCTGGTTTGCCAACCTCCTTTATGAGCTATTCTCAAGTCATTCCAGTTACTGACCTGCTTTTGTATAATCATTTGTAAACTCAAGTGTGAAATTATAAGGGTTACTGTAAGTTTATTCCTCAGGGTCAACCTCATATTATAATCTGGTCACATGTTTATAAATGTTGACCCTATCATCTTTCCTTCCCAACCTCAATTCAGCTAGCAATTGGATATACTACTTGTTTTCTGGTGCTTTTTTTTTCCTCCAAATCATCAACAAGCAACGGATTGGGACTGGGTTAAAAAATATATATATATATAGTCTTGTAGTGTGTGCTTAAGATTCCTCTAAAAGTTGAGAACAACTAGTAGGTTTCAGCTAGGGAAACTTAATGGCTGTTTCTAGGAGTCCTATACAGAGGACTCTGGAGCTCCATTGAGATTCAGAGGAAGAGAAACGTGCTCAAAAGACAAGAGGACTACAGTCCATGCCAGGGATGAGTTAGGGATGTCTGTCCAGGGAAAGGTGGGGAAAGGTGGTATATGTGTCACAGATTGTCATCCCCGCTGCAGAGTAACCTTTAAGCCACTGAGCTGCCCTCTTTGCATTTGCTCTTCCTTCTCCTCTCAGTACACTATAAACAATGCTGTCCTCCAGCCCACATTTCTCTACCTTGTTCACAGGGACAGGAGAGCCTCTGTCAAATAGACTACAGAATCAATACACATTAAGCCTGTAACATTTTCCTTATTTACCCGTCTAGTAAGCCTATCAAAGAGGAAAATGAGGGCGGTTTGGAACGTTCTGGTCTTGTTGGACCTGAGGCAGAGTTCCTAATGGCAGCTGTTTTCTAAAATTGGGTGCAACGCCTTTACATTTCCTGTCTTCTGGGTGTTTGCCTGGCCTTTGTGAGTTCTCCAGATTGTCAGGCTTTACCTTTGAGATCCTCAGTAAGTTTTGAGCATCAGAGAAGTCAGTCCCTTAGTCCTGCAGATGTGAGCTTGGAGAGATGCTGAGACATCCCTTCATATCGTCTTACCTATTTGTTGCCATATTGTGGTCACTGTATTCATTACAAAAATAATGCATGTTTATTGTAGAACCCCTGGAAAGGATGGCAAGATGAAAGAAAGAAGAATCATCCATTGTCTTCTTTTTCTTTCTATGATTTTTTGAGAGCTTATATCTGTATTGTTTTATATGGCTATGACAATAATGTATGTGCAGTTTTGTATTCTGGGTTTTCACTGAACAAAATTCTATGAATTTTTAAGGCAATATTAATTTTTCATTAGCATAATTTTAATATCTTAACAACATGCCATCTAGAAGATGTATCACAATTTCCTTAACCATTCTGCTGCTGCTGTCTGATTAGAATGTTTCCAACACTTCTCCACTTATCATGCCTGTTTGATTAATTTAAAAAAAAATTTTTTTTATTGTACCAGGAATCAAACTCATGATCTCAGGCTTGCCAGGCAGGCACTGTGCCACTGAGCTAAATCCCCAGCCCTTTTGGCCTATTTTTTGATGTGTTCATTATCTGCTAAATATAAATTATATGCCAGGCAGTGTGCTAGGGATTAGAGATGAAATAGTCAAATAATGGTAATGCAAGTACAGTAGATGAGGAGACAGCCCCTAGGAAGCTCGGGACACCTCAGGGAGGGGGGTGCAGATTATCAAGAGTTGTAGCGGCCACCTAAAGAGTTGAGACTGGGACCTGAGGTGGGGGTCTGGGGAATGCAGAAGGACTTTGATGACCTTGGAGTTCCGTGAGTTCTAGCTGTATGTTTGTTTCCTAGCTGGTGACTGTAGGCCAGTTACTTAACCCTTGGGTCTTCCTATTTGTTTTTCTGGAAATTAAGGATGCTCATTGATCTGCTACTGCCTTTCACGGTTACCATGAGAATCAAAGGGAGGTGATCAATAGGACTTTTGTCAACTCATAAAATGCCAAGCACTGTAGATAAATCCTCGAGGAATTGAAGTCAATTCCTCTGTCTTTTTCAGCAATCTAGCTGAGAGTGGGGGTGGGGCAAGAGAGAGGACCGGACAGAAGCGAGGAGTGCCACTGATCCCGGGCACCTTCAGAAGGGAGAGAAGGTAGAACCTTCAGGGAAGCAGGACAACAAGATGAAGGGGCTCTCTGTGCACACCCTGGAAGCCAGTTCTTGCTCCGCCTCGACGGAGCCTATGTAGTTCACATGTCCATCTGAGTGTAATCTCTTCCAATCCTCACCACCATCATGAGAAGAAGACGTATACAATATCATTGCTCTCCCCATTTCATGGATGAGGAAACGGAGGCCTGGAGAGTTAAAATATCCAGCCCAAGAGCAGCCCCTTAACAAGCAGAAACCAGGCTCTGACAGGATGCGCTGACTTTCCTTTGCACAGCTCCAGCCGTGCCTGGGCAGGTAGGAGTTCAAGCATTTGACCTTCAGCTGAGACCAAAGGACAATGGAGGTGAACCTCAGCCAAGGTCAAAAGCAATGGAAGATGAAGGAACCTTCGCCGGCCCCCTTCTTCAGGTTCCCAGCTGTTTCTCTGGCGTCAACTCAAGAAAAGCTTTCAGAGTGTGGAACTCTGCCTTGCGGGAGAGGGGGCATGATCAGGAGGCTTGCAGCAGCACCAGAAACCCAGAAAGGGCCCGTTCTCCTTTCTCCTTGACTAGACCTAGCAGCCCTGGAAGCCAGCAGATGAAAGGTAAGCCTCAGGATATTTGATGTGTTGCAACAGTATAACAGACTTCCAATTGTCTTGGCAAAATCAAGCCCCAAGGCTGGGAAGGTAATTCCAGCCCGAGGAATGTCTCTTGTTTCTCAGTGCTGGTTTTCACTTCTAATTTGAAGCAACAGAATAAATAGTAAGCAAACAAAAGTGCCCGAGCAAATTGCAGAGTCTTTGGGAAAGGAGAAGCCTCAGGCTCTGACATTCTCTGCATTTTTGTCCCTAAACTTTTGGAAGTTACAATTGCCGGTTGAGGGGACTTGGGCTACAGATGCCACAGAGCCAGATTGTCTTGATCCAAAACAAAGCCACCCCTGTGGGGACTAAATTGTGGGCAGAGGTGTTGTGGGACCAGTGGGGGCACTTGGACTCCCCTGCCTGTGCTTCCCACTCCATCATCTGAGGAACCAGTGTGCGCTCCGGGGCCATTGGGTTTATCTTCCCACAGGTGTCTAGGAAAAGCACTTGGATGGGCCAAAATCTCTGCACCCCACAAGCAAATCCTCACTTTGTTCCTAACAAATGTGGCATGATAGAAAAATGGTTGCTCCTTTCTGTTCTTTGGCACCTATGAAGGAAATATGACCATTCATAACTGGCCCCAGCTTTTTTTTAAGAACCATTTGTGTTGTTGCCATAGTTAACCTACAGGGGACTCCTGCAAGAGGTGCAGTCATAGCAGGAGGGGTGGGTAGTTGTTACGGTTTATCCCATCTCCCAAGAGCCTCATGTGTTTGGAAGATGACTGGACAGTGCTATACTCATCAGTGGATTTATCTATTGAGTTCAGTAGCTGAATGTGCCTGTAGCAGGAGGGGCCCAGATGGAGCTATATCTCTGGGAGTATGACCTTGAAGGGCATATTTTGTCCCTTGGCCCAGACACCTCCTCTCTTGCCGTTTCCTTGCTGCCATGGATTGAGTGGCATTTCTTCCCCCGCACCCTTGTACCATCCTATTTCTGCCTTGGGGCCAGCTGACCATGGGCTCACCTATGAGCCAGTATAAATCTCTCCCCTTTTAAGTTGTGTCAAGCATTTAGGCTCAGCAATGAGAATGTGACTATGACAGTTGTGTTGCTACCATCGAAGAGGAAGAGGAGGAAGGAGGAGGAGGAGCAGAAGAAGGAGGAGGAGCAGAAGAAGGAGGAGAAGGAGGAGAAGGAGGAGGAGGAGAAGGAGGAGGAGGAGAAAGAGGAGGAGAGGAAGGAGAAGGAGGAGAGGAAGGAGAAGGAGGAGAGGAAGGAGAAGAAGGAGAGGAAGGAGAAGAAGGAGAGGAAGGAGAAGGAGGAGAGGAAGGAGAAGGAGGAGAGGAAGGAAAAGAAGAGAAAGAGGAAGAGGAAGAAGAAGAGGAAGGAGAAGGA
>NW_004524656.1:5298129-5331072 GCF_000260255.1 Octodon degus | reverse complement strand
GATGATGATGATCTTCCTACAGGACACCTCTGAATGTGCCTGAGGCCCATGAGATGGGTGTGGATATGGAGGTTGTGTACGTCCTACCTGGGCACTGCTAGCTGGGAGATGCTGAAGCTCTCACTGTCCCATGGTGGGAGACCCAGAGATGCAGAAGCTCGGAACTCAGGAGGATGGTTGGGCTGTCAAGGCCTGCCAGGCGGTCACAGCTGCAGAACCAGATGGTCCGGCTGCATTGCATCTCTGTTTTCCCCTTTTGCTATTCCCAAGTACCTCAAAAAGAATTACTTGAAGCAAGTTTCAACTCTGTCTTCCTTGTGCCACAGGAAGGAAGGAGATTCCATCCCTCCCCTGAGGCTGAGTATTACAGACAGCGGGTTAGCTTTAGCAATAGCCATATGGAAAACCCCAAAGGGAAGATGACTCTTAGATACTGACAAGATATGTGGGCCACCCACACCATATTATCAGGAAAATCCTTTGCAACAGCCACTTTGGGGGCTCTTGTCTTATTTTTATTAAAGAAAGTGGCGTTTTTATGGTAAAATATGTAAAAAGTTCATTCAGACTCATTTTCTTCTCCTTCTACAAGGACAATGGGAGGTAGAGGAAGTGGGGGGGGTCATCCAAACGCTTACGTGAGCTGCAGAAGTCCCTCATTCTCCCCCAATCTCCTATCAGACATCAAGATAGAAAAGCGACCTAAGTGAGGTGCCTCGGGTGGGAAGGGAAATGAGAGGCAGTCTTTGTCAGCAGAATCCTTCCTATTCCTGCTCTATTCCAAATTATTCCTTGCACTACTTCTCCACAATCCTAGGGATCCATGGCAAATGCTTGATAATCATTGCGTGTATTCAAATCCCCCGTTTATAAGCGAGGAAACTCAAGTTGAGAGAAGTAAGTCAACCCAGTCAAGGACATGCAGGTAACGGTTAGCAGTGGACTCCAGCCCAAGCAATGCAAAGTATAGCTCCCCAGATGATGTCCCATGGTGCACTGGTGTGCAGCCCCCGGGTCTCAAAGCCCTCCACATAGACAGGTAGAGGCTGGCGCTGCTGGCCTTTCCTTGTGGAGGGTCATGGAGCAGAATAGAATGGTATGCGCCATGGACAGTAGCAGGAATGACCCCAAGCAACTCTGTCACACTCTGCAGGACTGGGATATGCTGAACACGGTCTAGGAAATGCCCTGCCACCTGGATGTTTACTTGAATTAACCGGCTCAAAATGGACCAGCAGCCTTTACAGCAAGGGGCCCATGGAGCTGCTGAAGGATTTCGGGTTCCAAGTGCCCAAGAAGCATGGCACAGGCCCTGTTATGGTTTGTGTCTAGGTGTCCCCCACCCCCTCCCCCACCCCAAGCCTCTTGTAGTGCTGGGGAAGGAGGCTTCAAGAGTTTGTGATTAATTCAGGATCCAATGTTGGGATTGTGGGTGTGAGTACTACACCCTCCCTGGGGCAGATAGCTTGAAGGCAATATAAGGAGGGGAGAGAGGCTTGCCTTTGCCTCTGCTTGTACCACTCAGCCTCCCTTTTCCTTCTTGCTGTTTTGCTGTTTTTTGCCTCCATGAACTGTTCCCTTCTGCCATGTACCATTCTGCCTTGGAGCCAGCTGAGTACGGACTAAAACCTCCACACACTGCGAGCTAAGTAAACCTTTCCTTCTTTAATCTTGGGTGTTGGGTATTTTGTCCCAGCAACAAGAGAAAAGTAACTGAAACAAACCCCAAGGTGCTGCCGGCCAGGAGCAAGGTAGGGAGGAGGCTGGCAAGGTTTTGTCAGATGTAACTCCAGACTGCGCCCAACCCTGTCTTCAAGACCAAATGCTTCTAAGCACTGCCAGCTCATCTGCCTTGCAGAAGCGTCCATGCTGGCCTCAATACGAGTGCTCTGACGATGCACCCAGCAGCTCTGAGTTGGAACATCAACACTATTTTGAAGTACTTTGTATGGAAAAGTTTGATAGCATTCAAATCCATTAGCGCGATCACAAGATATTTTAGCATTACGTCTATCAACGAAAGAAAAGAGTTCTGAGAGTCTTTAAATATAATTTCAACTGTTGTAAATTTCTGTGCTGCTGGCTTTTGCGAGTAGAGCTTCTTGTCAAGGGAGATTATCAAGAATTTGAAGAGAACAGTATTGAAAACTTGAAACAAGAATTACACTGAACCATGTCAGACATACAGCCAAATGTAAAACATTATATTCATGAGAAAATTTTTAAGTTATTATTTAAATATTAGAAATTATTTTCTAATGACCCACATTTAAATTATGTGCAAATTTAAACTTTAACATCATCCCTAATAATTTGTACTTTTATTCACTTCAACAAATATGAGCTGAGGGCCAGCTCCAGAAAGTATATTACCGAACAAGAAGACAAAAGCCTGCCCATATGGAGTTGACCTCTAGCGGAGAAAGGCAAAGGAAAACAAGTATAATAAATACAGTGTGTTAGGTGATGAGTGCTATGGAAAAAAGTGAGCACTGAGCAGAGTGGAGTAGGCTAAGAGAATACATTGGTCAGGGCAAGGCTTATGAGATGAAAATAATGAGCACATATTTAGAGGAGGAAAGGAAGAAAGCCATGCAGACTTCTGGAGACGATTGTTCAGACACAAAGAAGAGTGAGGACGAAGGCCCAGGGCAGAACGAGCTTGGGCTGTTCCCACAGCAGAAAAGAGACGTTTGTGGTCAGAAAGAAGTCAGCACAGATGAGAGCAGCGGATGAGATCAGAGAGGTGATGGAGACCAGACTGGACGGTGGTGTGGGAGACGCTCTAAGAATACTGCTCTTGAGAATGGATGTGGTGGAGTGCGCCTGTAATCCCAGCTCTTGGGAGGCTGTAAACAGGTGGATCACTATGAGTCTGATCTAGTGGTGAGCCCCTGAACACCCTGTAGACCTTTCAAAAACAAAAACAAAAACAGAATATTGCTCTTGCCAGGCATGGTGGTACGTACCTATAATTCCAGCACTTGAGAGCCTGAGACAGGAGGATTGCTGTAAGTTTGAGGCCAGCCTAGGTTACATGGCAAGACCTTTTCTCAAAGAAAGGGTCTTGCTCTTGACCAGTGAACTGGAACCATAAGATCTTTAAAGCAGAAGAATGACCTTATCCAATGTGTGCCTTCTACAAATTAGGATGTTTGCAGAACATATTTACATCCTTGTATGCAGTTGCTATGTGTATATAACTCTTTGTAATTCCTTTTTGCATCTGCTTTCTCTGTCTTCCCTCCCTCCCTCTCTGCGCCCTCAATCTCTTGGTCTCATATTTGAGAAGCATCTATCTGATGAATACTTTTTAAGAATGGCTCTGGCCATTATATTGAAAGAAGCCTCAGTGGATGATAAGAAATAGGGGAGCAAGACAGGTGACTGTTATAAGAGTGAAGAAGATGTGGTGATTGGAACAAATGATAGCAATGGAAATGGCAAGTTTATTAATGTATGACAAAGGTGAAGGTCAGGTTGTACAATATATAAGATATGTACATGTAGCATATAATATATAGAGACAAGTAGAGATTATAGAATATGAAAGAACTGAAGGTGGCTTAAAAGGTTTGGGCCTGAGTAAATAGAAGGATAAGCAAGATGGTAACTGAGCTGGAGAGATTTGGTGGTGCTGGGGAAAGCAGGTGCTGGTGTGCGGAGATTGGTGTGATATTTCTGAGATATCTAATGTGCATGTATGTGGAGATGGTAGGATATAAAAGACTGGTATTCAAGGGAATTTTATTATAATATCTTAGATACTTTTCTCTCATTGCTATGACAAAATACCTGACACCCAAAGTTAAAGGAGGCAAGCTTTATTGAGCTCGCAGTCTGTGGAGGTTTCAGTCCCTAATCAGTTGGCTCCAAGGCAGGGTGATGTGGCACAGGCCCAGCAGTTCATGGCCATGGAAGACAGCAACAGCAATGAGAGCAAAAGGGGAAGAACATGCGAGAAGACTCCTTCTGGCCTTCCTACTACACGTGGACTCTCCACCCTAGGGTGGGTGTAGCTGTCACACCCCTAGCCCCAGCCCTAGACAATGAATCAAACACAAACTCTAGACTCAGTCACCTCAGACAAGCACCTCCCCATGACTGTATGTGGCTTTGGGGGCACATCCAGACACAAACCATAGCCTAATGTCCCTAGCCACACATTCTATCTATCTGTCTCCCTGTCTGTCTGTCTTAGTCAGTTACCTCAAGTTTACCCCCAGGATGTCAACAAGCACTATCATTTTCTTTCTTTTTTTTTTGGTGGAACCGGGGATTAAACTCGGGCCCTTGCCCTTGCCAGGGAAGTGCTTATACCACTGAGCCACCTCCCCAGCCCCAGCACTATCATTTTCTAAGACTTTAGTTTGGGAAAGTTTGACTCTGGTCTGGGTGCCCAGGGTCCCCTTTTGCTGTTTTTGTTTTGGCTTTGGTGCTGGGGATGAAAGCCAGGGCCTCACACCTGCTAGGCAAAAACCCTACCAATGATCTCCATCCCAAGGCCCCAGAATCCCTGAGTTCTGATTTTCCTTCATTTGTGTAGAGGCTGCGGTTAGCGGGCACTCCCATATTTGAAGCTGCTCCTTCTGCTGCTCTCTGTTCTGTTCTCCCAGAGCCAGGGTCCTACCTGTTGTGCAACATCCTGGACTTTACCCCCAACTGTGGCAGAACAAGCACATGACCTGAAGCCAGGGAGCCATAACTTGTACTCGCTCAACCTCTTACCACCGGTGTGGTGGCTGGGAACCCTGGTCTGGTTTGCTGGTGCATTGGGTCTTGGCTGCTTGAGAATCCCCTTTCTGTACTGGGAACTAATCAAGGGATTCCTGGTTATCACCAAGGGCCACCAGGGGTGCCCTTCCCCCTGGCTTTGAGCACACAGCCCAGATGATTCATTTGGGGATTTATTTGCAAACATAGGAACATAAAGGTGTAGAATGAGTTTGAAATGCATTTTGGGAATGGACAAAGTAGCATCCGGTGTCTAGTACCGTGGCACGTAACAGACCCTACCATGTGTAGTCTGGGCATCTTGGCTCATGTGTATTTTTTAAGCTCTCCGTACATTCTATGAACTATACGTACCTTCCTCCCAAATTCCTTAGGCTTATTCTACCTAGAGTCGTGAATACCAACTGATACTTTGACCCATGGCCAGCTACACACCCCCTCTGAGCCACTGTTTCCCGTAAAATGGAAATAATATCTATTGTGCAGAGTTAAGTGAGGCAGTACTATAGTTTCAAGCACCTAGCACAGTACTTGACAAATGGCTGACATTTAAATAATGCTATTTTCCAATAATACAAAGTGTTGTTGTTGTTGTTGTTGTTGTTTGTCTTGGCTGTCCTTAGTCACTTCAACTTGGAAGTGAAGATCACAGAGAATGCTAATATATATATATCTTATTCTCTCTAAAACTCATCAGAAGGCTACAGACTGGTTCATGGGGTCACAAGACACCAGCTGCCTAAAAGTCTAAAGTATTAGGAAGAGAACAACATGATAGTCACAGCAGGCTTGCTGGTGTCCAGAGTCTTGTCAGGTAGTCCATAAGTCAGCACATCATCACGTCTGTGCCACCCGATTCCTGACAAGATGCAGACTGCAGCCACCACAGTGTGTGTGAATCTGCTGCAAAGCACTCAGCTCTGGGGGGAAGCTGAGGCAGTGAGGTGTGGATTCTACCAGCACCTGGCATCTCTAAGCTGAATGAGCAGGGAGCTGTCAATCTCCAAGTGGAAAAACAAGAGACAGTAAGGAGAAGAAACAATCAAGAATCAGTCAGCATGAGAGACAAGGAGAGAGGGAGGGAGACAGTGAAGGAGGGAGGGAGAGAGATATAGTGGTTGTGGGGGGAGCATATTTTAAGTACTGGTTGATAAATTACTTGCCTGTCCTGGCCTCTTCATAAAAGAGGTGCTGTGGACCTCTGATGTGATATTTACATTTAAAAAATGTATTTGGTACAGGGTCTCACTACACACCTCAGACTTGCAGTGATCCTCCTGTTTTCAGCTTCCTCAGTGCTGGGATTACAGGTGTGCAACACCACGCTCGGTCTCGGTTGTCAGCTCAGCACACCCTGGGGGTGGGTCTGGTGCAGCATATGGTACCTAGGATTGGGCCCAGGTCCCTGTGCTTGCTTAAGCAGGCACTTAGTCCGCTGAGCTATCTCACCGGGCCCTTGATATTTACATTTTACAACTCACCCAAATAGCAGGCTGTGGACCTAAGGCAGACCAAAGCTGAAGGATTCTCCAGTTGTATACTTTTGAGCAGAGGCCCAAGTGAACTCAGACATGGCACACGCACAGTCTGGTGTGCACACAAGAGAATGCTGCATGTGGAAACGGATGGCTAGGCTCTGCACCCAGGACACAGGCACACTCTGCCCATGAGCCCAGGCCAAGGCAGAGCCCAAGCCCATTCTTCATTGAGGTCTCTAGCTGCAGTTAAGCAAGGGAGCACACCCAAGCTGGAAGAGGGCTCCCAAGTTGTGGCAAGGAGGAGAATAAACACTTTGTTTTCCAGGATTTATTTTCTGCCTCTTGCACCTTGCCTGGATCTCTGTGCTGCCCCAGGGAACCCTTCACCAAGGCCTACTTAGCAAGGACAATTACTTTAAATAACAGCCTTCTGTGAAAGTGGTGAGACTGCTGTAGCAAGGATGTTTCTAAACAGGGGGCCAAACTGAGGTCTGGCTGGACACACAGCTCTTGTCCTCTTCTGCAGCTCTCAGCGTATAGCCAGCATCCCTGGCTTCACCAACAGAGCTGTCTGGACACAAGTGGAACACATCACATCTCAATCTGTAAAATGAGGATAATGTAGTTGGATCTTTGTATAACCAGGTTCTGGATCTGAAGATTCAACCAACCAAGGGTCAAAGTACCTGGAAAAAGAAAATGTGTCTGTACCAAACCACAATGTGTTTGTACAAACCAAACTTCTTGCCATTATTCTGCAAGCTATGGAGTATAAAAACCGTCTGTGTTGTATTACGCATCATGAGCAATCTAGAGGTCACTTAAAGTGCATAGAAGGATGTATGTAGATCATACGCAAATGCCGCACTTTTACATGTGGACTCAAGCACCTGTAGTATTTGCAGTGGTGGAGTTGCGGGGCATTAGGACACTGAGGATACTGAGAAATTAATGTGTACTTTCATCTGCCTCGCCGGATTGATATGTGGCCAAACAGAGATCTTATCCATGAACGTGTTCATTTCTTCAAGTATGCACAAGAGATGAACTGGCTATTAGGAGAAGCCTCTGGTTGCTGTGCAAATCTGGAAGACCTTGGCTGGAGTCCCTTACGTGACCTCGGGCAGAATTCCTAACCTCTGCTCCCTGTATTCTCATCCATAGATCAGAGATAACAATGCTGCTATGGTCTTAAAGTCTGTGCCCACCCCCCAAAATTCATTTTCATTATTATTTTTAATGTATTTGGTTGCTACAGGGTCTCACTATGCAGCTCAGACTCGTGGCGATCCTCCTGCTTTCAGCCTCCCCAGCGCTGAGATTATAGGTATGCGCCACCACGCCCAGACTCTGGTCCGCTCAGCCTGCTCTGGAGGTGGGGCTGGTACAGCATGTGGTGCCAGGGATCAAACCATGGTGCCTATGATTTGCCTAAGCTTGCCTAAGCAGGTGCTTTAGTCCACTGAGTTATCTTGCTGGCCCCTCAAAATTCATATATTGAAATCTCATCCCCAAGACAGTGGTACTAGGAAGTATGAGTAAGACCCTTTGTCTCTTCTATTATGTGAGGACACAGTGAAAAGACCCCATCTCAGAGCCTTTCCAGATGAGCTAGTAACCAGGCCCACCCCAGATTCCAACTCTGAGTCTGCTGCACCTCCATGTTGGACTTCCTAGCCTCTGGCATAGTGAGAAATGGCTTTCTGATGTTGATAAGCCCCACAGTGTTTTGTCGCATCCTAAGCAGAATATGACAAGCATCTCCCTGCACCCTGAGCAGGCCTATCAAAGTGCTCCACAGCTGTTAGCTCATACAAGGGCAGGCCACGCTGACTGGTTGGTCTGATGCAGGGGCTGGGGGTACTGGCCTTCCCTGAGATGGTGTTGGAGCTAAGTATGAAATGGGCTAGCCATTGAGGAGCTGGCAATCTAGGATTTCAGCCCCACTGAAGCAGTGCCCTGCTCATGGACTAGCAAAATTAGTGGCAGCTAACTCTGATCTGCTGGACAGGACTCACTAGGACTGAGGTGTCTCTTTCCTGGATCTCCTATCAGAAAGAGGACAGGCTGGATGATTTTTCTAGAAATCCAATGACTACTGTGGTGTTATGGGAAACCCAGTCTCTATCTTGCCTTTCTTTCCTCTAGTCTTGAGGATCTCCCATGCATTGGGTACAGAAGACCCTGGACATCCTTGAGGAACGCTGGCCCAAGGCCTCCCTGCATCTCCATAGTGTCAGCAGCACAGTGCCCCGTGGCACCCCAGACTCCTCTGTAAAACAAGGCAGCATCTGGCTCTCAGGAAATTGTGGAAACTCAGTGAGAAACTTGCAGCCAGACCTAGAAGTACAGCCAGGCCGCAGCACGGCTCCTCCCTAACCAAAAAGCTCACTGCTGTTTGCCAGCCGCACAGCACGTGGGACTCACTTTCCTGCCTCAGCAAAATGACAAAGGCCACATGAGGAGGACCTGTGAGGACACTCATGAGTGGCTAAAATGGAAACGTTGCGTCTAGGAATGCCATCTGGAAAGCCCTTATGACAAGTGTCCCAAATTCTGCACAAGAATTAGAAGTCATAGCTCACACAGGGATCAATCCCAAATACGTCATCCAGCCGCATCTCAGGCCAGAACTCCACTGTGTCTTCGGCTGTCTCCTGGGCCTCCATCTGCTTTTCTGACCAATGGTACTCACATCGGTCCCATGGGAATGTCCCTGGAGTATAGATGAAATGGCCCACGAGAGCCTCCAGACCCCAGCCAGCTCTGCCTGGCTCGGTCCTGCATAAGGGAGTTGGCTGGGCAGCTGGAGAGACACAACCAACATGTGGCCCTCTGAGCTTCAGAGAAGGGAAGAAAGTGCTGAACCACGCCGACCTCCTCAGAGCCGTGGATGCCAGATGTAGGGCCTGGCCGGCGCTCAGTTCTGCTGTCTTCTCTGAGGCCTGCCCATCCAGACATCGCTGACGGCTGGAGAAGAAGGAGAGGAGCCAGGTCCCTGAGTCTCAGAGGGGACAGGAGCAGCCCTACCTTTCATGTCAGTGCCAGTCACTTTTCTCCCCCTGGGAGACGATGGTCCAAACATTTGTTCTTCTCCAAGATACTTGTCGAGATCAACATGCAAGCGGGCCTGGGGGAACCCCTGTAATGGAACATCGTCTTCCAAGTCCCGAGCTGCCTCCCAGGACTCCAGAAGGCCAGCTGTGGCTGCCTGCCCAGCAAGAGCCCCATGCAGATTTCCACAGCGCAGTTAGGATTTTCGCCATCAGTGTAACTCACTCCTCGGCTGGCGGGCAGCTGAATCTCTCATCTGCTCAGGAGGCAAAGTGCTACAGGCAACCCAAGTTCTCGTCCACATCCGCCAGTAACCCACGTGCCAGTGAGTTCTCGTGTGTAAAACACAGGTGAACAACATCTTCTCTCATTTCGTTGGGGGCTCCAGTAAAATAAAGAACGCAAAATCATCAGGAACGGGAATGAAAAGGCATGTGCGTGGAACACCTACCACGTGCCAGCTGTCTTCTGTAGCCTATCAGTAGTAGCTGCTTGGTCCCCAGCTTCCATGAGATTAAATACTATGCTCCAGGACTCACGCAGTCAGCGGTGAAGCCACATTATCCAGAACCTGCCACATAGGCTCCACTTGGGAGTGGAGCTTAAAATCTCAGGCTACACCATGGAGCGAGGACACAGACCCTGGACATGATGTTGGTATTTTCCTATGTGTACAGATGCAAGTCTGGACGGCACCCTCCACAGCCGCACCCTGACCTGCATCTGCTCTTGTTTCCCAAAAAGGAGGCAGAAGAATCCTCCTCCTCCTCCTCTCCTTAGCTTTAGTTCAGGAGCTTACTCCTAGGATGAGTTCTCCAGCTGGGAAATCTGAGGAAGTCTTGGGCCCCAGGAAGCCTTTGAAGCCTTTGCCCTTTGCATTTAATGCTGCCAGCCCCCCACAGGGCGTGACTGGCTTGCTAGGGCAGAAGCCACTCCTGCCAGGGTACTGCACAAGTGACTTGGTCTTGGGGCTAGCATGTGGTGCATCTGGCAGCTACAGCTGCACTGTGCGCCCTCTTCCCTCAGGGGCTCCCCAGTCATTTAGCTCTGTCCCAGGCTGGAAGCCAAAATTAAGAGTCTGCTGTGGTCCCTTAGAGCTCTCCACCCACCCAAACACTCTGGCTCGCTGTCATTCACCAGAGAGCCAGTGGAGAGCCCCAGCTCATCCTTCCCGCCTGCTGCCCTCCTGCTTGATGGAACGGCATCTTCCTAAAGAACGAAGCCAGCTGGGATCCGGGTGACAGGCCTTTCCCTCCGTGTCTGTGCTCAGTACAAAGGGACAGCTGCCGCAGAGCACTGTAGCTACCTAGACTGAGGTATGAGCCGGGCTTCCAAGCCACCTCCCACTTCCAGCAACAAGCTGGTCCCCAGGGAGCCAAGCCAGGTGAGCTTATCCAGCGCTGGAGCTGGTGCCAGAACAGCCCAGCGGTGAAGGGCCCAAACCTTGGGTTTAAGTGCAGACTTAATAGTCACTAACTATATGGCTTTGAGTATTGTAATTATCTTCTCTGAGCCTTAATTTTCTCATCTGTAAAATGGAGAAAATAATGCTCAATAGTATCAACTTTGTGTAATGGTGATTTAATGAGGATGTTAAGGGTTTAGCAGATGCTTAACAAATAGTAAGCGCTTAATGAATTGCAGCTGTTGCTGTCATTCGCAGGCCTGTGTTAGACAGCTTTCCAACCTATGACAAATACCTGAGCTACGCAGTATATAACAGGACAGTTTTCCTTTAGGCTTGCACCTCTGGAAGCTTCAGGCCACAGTCCATTCTGATGCTGTGGTGCCAGTCTGAGGCTACATATTGTGGCAGGAGAGTGTGGCAGAGTAAAGCCACTCATCTCATGCCAGGAAGTTAAAAAAAAAAAATTTATAAAGGAGAATGAAGAAGGGTCCAACATCTCCAAGAGCATGCCCAGTGACCTATGGCTTCCTACCCACCCATAAAGTTTCCACTGCCTCCCTCAGCACCACCCTAAGGGTTAAAAGGAAACTTAAGAATAAGGTACAAGGTTATAAATAGGAGCCCAAGGAAGATGACGAGCGTTCCAATCCCTGTGTGGGGGGCATCTTCGTCCATTAGGCTTCTATAAGTATGAAGATACCAAACACTAGGTCTCTCAAAAAATGGAAATTCATTTCTCACAGTCTGCAGGTTGGAAGTTCAAGGTCAAGGTGCCAGCAAAGTTGGTATCTGGTGAGAGCTCGCTTTCTGGCTCATACACGGCACTTTCTCATGTGTCCTTATATGGTGGAAGGTGCAGACAACCTCCTTTAAGTGTCTTTTATAAGAGTACCGGTCCCAAAGTCCCATAACTTTCTCACCTTCCCAAGACCCCACTTCCTCATACCATCACTGTTCAGGATAGGATTTCAGTATATGAATTACAGGAAGACAGAAACATTTGGTGTTAGAGATGTGAGGACTCAGAGGTGGCCCCACCCAGTGGCCCTTCACAGAGGAGAGGAGAGGAGAGACCAGGGGGCCACAACTAGACGGCTGAGGCATAAGTGGTGTGGTGGGGTGAGTGGTATCACAGAAGCCCCAACCCGTGACCACATTTGAAAGCCCGGGGGTGGGCATTCAGGGAAGGTTTCTGGGGTTGAAGGTAAATGCCAGAACTGAGTCTAAGATGCATTAAAGAAGCCAAGAGAGGAGCTGGTAGAGTAAGAGGGCAGAGACAGAGTCCCAGGAGGATGTGTGTACACTTGGGGGAAGCCAGGAGGGAGTGACTCTGGCAGGGCAGCTCATGAAGCGCCTTGAGCATGTGCCCAGGAGTTAGGACTTTACCCAGGACCCCAGAAGACAGTAGGTACTCAATAAACACCATCACTACACAAAAGACTAGTACCAAACTCTGAAGGATTTGAAGCTAGGGAATGACTGGGTCAAATTCTCTGTTCATGAATCTCACTCTGGGTAGTGAGGAGAGGATGTACAGAAGAGGTCAATGAACCTGGTGCTGCCATCCCCGAGGAGACAGGCCTACAAGCAGGAGGAGCCAGTGCAGAGGAACAGAGAGGTGAGATGTGGTAGGATGGGACACCCCTGCTCACACACAGTGAGTGGCTAAGCATGGAAGTTCAATGCGCAAAGCAAGGGGGGCTGTGGGTCTACAGGATGAGGATGAGAGAAGGGCAGGGATGGGGCTGGGTGGGGTGCAGCAGGCAAGCAGGAAGGGTAGACTAAGCTGGCTAAGGGTATATGAGAAAGAAGGACCAGTGCAGGAGACACAAACCAGGGCAGGAAGGATTCCCCAGTGTCTGTAACACTGACAGACATTTTCTTTGCCCTGCAGCATTAACCCTATCCCAGGCTCTGTTCACAAAGGAGAAGAAACCAAGAGGGGGGCGTGTCCCCTCCCTACAAGATGCCCCTAGGCTGAGCATGTGCCTAAGAAAAATACTCCAGGTTATGCCTGAGCTACAGAATGAAGGACCACATCTGTGACTACACTAGTGTCATGTGCCCAGCAGGAGAAAGCTGCTGCTAGAAACTCAGTGTTTGCTAATAAAGTGGCACGACTCTGACATCATCTGGCTCCCTGGAGGAGAGCCGCCATGAGTAAATCTGTGCTGCGAAAACCTTCTCTGAGGTCACAACTTGGTTAGACACTCAGGAGGCACCCAGGTAAGGGCAGAGAAGGTGGCCTGGAGGGTGGGCTGCCTGTCTGTTGGCGATTCCCCATGGGGACAAGAGGTTTGTAAGAAATCAAAAATCGAAGCTCATCCAGTGGCACGAGGCTGCATTTTATCTCCCAGCTTCCAGCAGAGGACTTTGCCTCCTAACAGCTCCCTGGAGTCCCTCTGCCCTTCAGGAGGTCTTGGGTTTCTTTGGTAATGATCCCTAGGAGAGTTGGAAATTCATTCCCAGGAAACAGGAAAGGAGAGGAATTGGGTATGGCCACCCCCTCCTGTGTTTGTAACAATGGTGCGTCCTTCGAAATAGGCTTTTGCACTCTCTCCCCACAGCTATGGGCCAGCAGGGCCCTCTCCACCCTTCCCAGGCCCAGATAGATCCTTGCCAATAGATCAAAGGCCCAGGTACCCCAGCAGTTGGCCAGAAAATGAAGGTCACAAACAGGAGGCTCACGCAGACCAGAAAGAAAAGCCTCAACTGCTGGATAGGAGGAGGGCAAGCTCACTCTGTCTTCCAGCCAGGCCACTGGCCCCTTTCTGTCTCTGACCTAAGAGCCCAGGGCTCAGTCTCCAGAAGGAGTCTCAACAAGATAGAAGATGACATTTCCTTGTGGACTTCCCAGGTCCCTGGCCCTCTGTAAGACAGGATGTGCACTATTACCACTGCCCTCCAGAAAGTCAAGTCAGAAGGGTCAGATCACTCTGCCCCCTGCAACAGCCCCCTCTCATTCACTCACTGGACTTATCTTCAGTACCTGCCATGTGCCTGGCCTTGGGTTTGCCTGAGAGGAGGTAATTCAGGCACAGTCTGTGCCACGGGAAGCTTGCAGTTGGAGCCGTGGCACACCAGCCATGTGCTCTTCTTGAAGCTGGACTAGGGGAGACCCCAGGCGGGATGCCATGGGACCTCAGCCCTTACACCCGCCCTCCAGTGGGAGGCATGGTTGGCCAGGTAAGCCAGGCACCTCCCTACCAGCAAGGTGCCCAAGAAACCGTGCCCCTGACATACCAACGCTTTAATATGCTACAAAAGGAAGTGGATCCCTCAGCCTCCTCTCATTCTCTCTTGCTTCCCAATACCATTTGTACCAAGATAGTCTTCCTGATATCAGACCTGAACCTCTCTAGCTGCAATTTAAAATAATATCCTGCTCTCTTCAGTGGCAACGAAAGTCCTATTTCATCTAGAAACTTCTGCTCATGAGTGCAAAACTGAGGAAAGGGACTGAAGGCTGGGAAGGGGCCTGGGACAGTGGTCCTGCCCCACAGCCTGGATTGTGTTAGATGGTGGCAGCGACAATCTTACCTTATACTGAGTGCTCCCTGCTGGCTAAGCTCTGGACTGAGGGCCTTCTGTCTTTTATCTCAGGGAAATTTTGACAGGGCTTGGAAAAACAGAAAAATTGCTGAAATTGACACCGGTAAAAATTGGCGAGCCACAAATTTGAACCCAGGGTAATTGCAAAGTTTCAATTGCAAACTACCAAGCACTGGCTGTCACTAAAGCATCTCACAGAATTGAAAGGGAGCCCATAGGTGCGCACAGTGGTCATGCGCCCCCAAAGGCAGAGCTCTGCCTAGAAAGTGCTTCAGGCCCTGCGTCCCACAGCGTGCATTCCTCTTCCTGCGCCCTGTTCTAGGTAGGGTCCCTTCTCCTCAACCCATTTCCTCCACTGCAGGGAGTGAGATAACTGGGCCTCTGTGCTGTTGTTGCAAGATTCATTTATTTTAATAAAAGTTGAATCTCCTCAGCTCTATTTCCACCCAGAAACCATCAATATTTCAGGACTATTGCTCAGCCCAGGGTGGCAGAGATGGCCCCCTCTGTGTCTGAGTGGCGGCTTCCAGTTAAAAGTTCACCACAGAAAATTTGATGCCTAATAAATTGGAGCCTTCCCTGCTTTAAATCATTTTTAAACCACGATTGCGGCACAAAATATAATTATTACAAACTGGTCATTTGTAACAGAGAAATCTCATTAAAATGATTCCGTGCTGGAAAGGCAGGTGGGAGGGGGCGGTGCGGGGGTGGCAGAGGCAGGCAGGGGCTGGAGGAGGGGAGGCCTGAGGAGGGCTGGGTGAGGGCTGGGGGATGCTCTTAATTACAGATTGATTATTTCTGGTGATTGAGCAGGGAATATAATCAACTGAACGTTTCCAAGCTACAGCAGAAGAGGTAGAGACAGGCAGGGAGGTGAAGATGGAGGAATCTTCTAGACTGTCTTCTGGTCTGAGTAGAGCACTGGCTGAGGGGTGTCCTGGGGGAGCAGAAGGCGGGGGGCAGCAGGCTTCCCCATCAGACGTCTGGTATGTTCTTGGCCTAGGGAAGTGGCTGTAGAATTTGCCAGGGGCTGTGGAGCTGCCTGTCTCAGCCGCAAAGCTGGCAGAGCTGTGGCCGGTTAGCGTGGGACAGGGTGCTAGATCCGGTTCAAACCCCAGATCTGGTCCTCTTGAGCAGGTATCTTTGGGGAACTGACTTGCCCAAAGTGCCTGAGCCTGGGTCCTGTCCCCCACAGTCCTACAGGCTATTATGGGAAGCCTTACTGCAGACTAGGTATATGGAAACTACCTAGTACAGACCAGCACTTGGGAAACCTGTTGAATTTAAGTTCCTGACAAAGTTGGTGAGATGTGGAAAGCAGCTATGGAACAAGCAATGAGCCCCTCCCAGGGAGGGTGTTAAAAACAAGGCACCGTTCCTCCCAGGGTCCTGGAGATCCTTCTTCTAGTGGTGGGAAACAAGGTCCAACCCGCAGAGAAGCAGCCTTGCTGGGCGCCTGGCGGCTGCTATGAAAACAATACTGGACTCCGACTCGCGTTTGAACAGCAACTTGGGTTTTTTTCAGTGGATTGTTTTTGGTGCTGGACATGGAACTCAGGGCTTCGTGCATAGTGGGTAGGTGCTCTATCATTGCACTTCACCCCCAGCCCTATCTTGGGCTTCTTACCCTCTTCTTTTGGCTCTGGTAGGAGCCAAGAAGCCCACTGGCCCACTTCCTCTACACATCAGGAAAGCTGAAGAGGAGACCCGCCTGGGAAGGTGGAGCAAGCTCAAGGCTTCCTTGTCCTGGCCCTCAGCCCTCAGTGCACTGAGACCTACCCCTTGAGCTCCTCAAGCCTCCTCCAAGCCTCTGCTGTCCAGCCCGTTTCTGTAGTGGCACTAGGACGGCCAGCTCTCTTCTCAGCTCAGCCTAGCACACTCCTCTGAGATTGAAGCAGGAACCTTTGTCTCTTCTGGTCCTCAGGAGGCCCCAGTGGAAGCGACTCCCAGCTTCCGCAGTGTGAAGAGCTGTAGATAATCCAGGTCTCCTTGTCCCTCCTTGAAGAGTTCTTGGAGTATGTGAAAGGCACTCCCAAGGGAGAGCTGCCTTCACTTCTCACCTGCAGTCCTCTGACACAGATCACAGATGCCCTAGCTTCTATGAACCCACAGAACAAGGATGGGCAGCATGTGACCTATACATGAGCACAGGGGGGCCCATACCCCAAAGCTCCCTATAGCAGGCACAGAGGCAAAGATCTCTCAGACACCCATAGACATACTGAGCAGAACTGTTTCTGTTTGGCCTTCAATAGGTCCCTTCACCCCTTTGGGACTCAGCTTCCTCTTCCATAACTTGGAAATAATCATAGTAAGTGTGGGACTTACTCTGAGAGGGTAGTGCTAGGATTATGTGTATGGCTTGTCTCAGGCCACAGAGGGGGACTGTGGGGTGGCAGAGAGAGTACCCTCACTTGGCATTTCCTCAGTCTCCCCTTGTAGACTAGAGGAGGTGTCCAGGCTGTGCCCACCCCAGGAGTCCACATCTAACACTTCCTTTGTGATTGGCCAGTCAGTCAGCACAGCCCCCAACAGGCTGGACAGGTTCTGGGCCAGCCATGGGTGTGGGGACCCCAGGTGCCTATGGAGGCAACACCTATGAGCATGCTCACCTGAGGGTGGGTGGCTGGACCTACACAACTCCACAGCAGTTGGGGGTGGGGGAGACAGACCAGTCTGTGCAGTGGGGGTGGAAGCTGCCTGAGGGTTGCTAGGGAAACCATGGCTGTGGGAGCCCCCAGCCGTTGGCCTCTTCGCCATGGAGACAGTGAGCTGTGGGCAGCAAGGGTAACAGAACAGGTGGCTCCTGCAGTGGGCTTGACAAACCACAGTGCAGGCCCCGGCCCTCCCAGGGGAGGGAGCAGCCTTGGGATCAATTTTCCGATTACAAAACCATGTTCAAATGTCAATCCTGTCTCTCCTGCTTGTGAGTTTTCCCCCTGCATTTCGTCAGTGCATCCCCCTCCTCTCTCCTGTTCCTGGCTTGAATTTCATGTGAGCGCAGCGCTTGTCTTTGAAGAGTGAAATTTGGCAACAGCTGAGTGCCATGACCTCATCCTGTCTGGTGTGTTGGGAAAAGAATGCCTCCTGGATGGGGGAAGGGGGCTCAGGATGAGGGGCTAGAAACCCGGCTGGATTCTCTGGATGTCGATGGGCACCTGCCCCAGGGTCCAGGTCTGGGGGGCACAGGGCTCTTCTTCGTGTCCCCGCCCACCAGCCCAGTTTATAACACTGAGGAAGACCACCCAATCTGCACAGGCCAGGTCAGAATTTCCTGAAAACTCTACAAACACCACACGTTTCTTCTAATTCTCTTCAATGACTAAAAGCTGGACAGGGGCCTTACAGGTGTGGACAGTTCCCGTCCCCAAGGCTCTGGACAAATGACCACCTCTAGGAGGGACTTGGGCCTGCTGTGCTCCCAGTCCAATGCCTTCTTCTCACTGCTGAGCAGAGTAAACCCTTGCTCTGAACATTTGAGTTCTTGAAAGCAAAGAGGTACCCAGGCCTTCGGAGGAAGGCTGATTCCGCTCTACCTTCCATCCTAGGCCTTTACATCGTCTTCTCTTGTTGCCCAGGCTCCAAGACTCTGGTAATCCAGAAGCACTGGATTTGCTTATGCTGATTCAGAGTCACTGACTATTTTTCCAGATAAACTGAGAGCTACAGACCCATGAAACTCAGCTGCAGTCACCACTGCGGCCCGCACTCACTCCATCACTGCCCGCCCCTCACCTGGACTCCTCTTCAGCACACCGGCACAGAACACATCTTCCCTCTCCTACTCGGACGCAATGTTGTTGGCTGGCACAGCCCCCCGCACTCCATCCCACCCACCTGACCATCTGTCCATCTGCCCAGCTCTCTGGATTGTCTCTTGCTTGTTTGATGTTTAAGCCTTCGGCTGTGACAATCATATCTGATCATTAATAATGCAATAATGGAATAGTGACTGGAGAGACACTTGGATAATCAGCTAGCACAGGCTCATTAGTAGCACAGAACAATCACAGCGATGTAATAACAGATCCCAGGAAATTTCAATTAAACCTGGAACTTTGTTAGGGTTTCATTTTATTTTCAGCACGGCAAAGGACAGCATAATTGCAATCAACTAAAGCCAATGCAAATCTCTTCCAAAAGAGACCCTTCCCCTGGGCATGCGAGGAATTAAGCCTCACTCGTCCTTAGCTCCTGCCTATCTTAATTCTGAGCTGTTTAATGAACTCCTTCTATGCCCCAAAGAACATTGCAACTGACTTTTGGCTTCACCTAACAACGGGATCACTCTGGTGTTTGGCTGTGTGGTAGAAGATGAGGCTTTGAATTCAGTTTATGGAGAGCTCAATGTGTGCCCGGCACTGTGCTAACTCCAGTCCAAGGGCTACTTCATCTAAGCTTCACTGCAATTTACTGAGATTCTGATTAATATTATCATTTTATCAGAGGGTTCAAAGGCTCAGAGAAGATCAGAAGCACACTCTGTGTAACACATCTCTGTATGTTAGTGCCAAAGCCAGAATTCACAGCCAGCGCCTAAGTCCAAATCCCATGGCTGTTTGCTTACTCTTGCTTTACTTTCTTCCCAGCTCTTTCCCCTCCCTTCTTCCTCCTTTGCTCTTTTTCTTTCTTCGCTTTCTTTTTTTCTTGGTACCAGGGACCAAACTCAGAGCCTCACACTCGCCAGGCAGGCGCTATGCCGCTGAGCACCCTCTTTTGCCGTTTCTTTTCTCTTTCCCCTTCCCATTCCTCTTCTACATGCCACCATGCCCATTAGGCACTGGGTGGGCGTTTTGAACGAAGGCTGCAGGGAGATGGGGAACCCAAGTGCCATGCGGCACAGTCATTGCGTCCTGAGTCCTTGATCTCCAGCTTGCGTGGGCCGCTGGGAACCATTCCGGAGAAGACCTTTCGTGAATTCTGCCAGCTAATCAGGATCTCTGGGGATGGGTTCCAGGCACCGGTGGTTAATGCAAAGCTCTGTAGGCTGTTCTGAAGCCCATTGTCTTGTCTAGCTGGTACCTACTTGGCATAGTAAGTCGTCTACCAGTAAAAGCATGATTGCGGGGTGGTCCTCACTTAAGATTTGCGTTACTCATGGCAAAGTTGTAACCTATGAGTTTCAGACTCCCTGGTCACAAAACAGGGGCCCTGTCAATGCTGTGTGAGATGGTGTCTCAATAGAGTGCATGAAATAATTAGTCTTCAGAAGCATTAAATGTAATTGTTCAGAGGTCTTGGTAGACATTCTAGGTTTGGATTGGTACAGATCTGGATTCAAATACTCAATCTGCCCTTAGGTTTTTGGGCTTGACTTTTTTGAGCCTTGTGTTCTTCTGATAAGGGGAATGATCACAGTGACCTTTCAGGCAAGGCTGTAAAGCAAGTTGCCTGAGCTCCCGCCTCCAGCTGCTGCCTGGTCTGAATGGAGATTTGATTTGTCAGGCTAGCAGAGAGATAGCCCAGACCAAAAGTTCAGGGCTTACCTGTAGCCCTAGTCCACAGTGTCCCTAGTCCCATGGAGTCTGCCTGATACCCTGCACAGAGTGGCCTTTCCCAGGTGCTTTTGCTGTTTGAGAACCACTTTCATCCTCTTGAACATCTTGTCACTGAAAGGACAGGATCCATCTTCTGCATCTAGATCCAGGCTGTTATCCACGGTGGACTGCACTGCCACTGAGCATGACAAATGAGACACCCAGGCCAAAGAGGAGGAAGCAGCCTCCCCAGGTAAGGTCAGACTACAGAGCTACTGGGGGAGAAGCGGCAGCAGAGAGAGGAAAACCATGCCTTTCTCTTCTTTCCCCAGCTTCAATCCTTACAGTCCTTGCTGCTTCTAGAAACCTTTCAAGGGGCAGCCATGGCACAGAGACCAGAACTTTTCGTAGAAGAGAGGTACCTGAACTCTGCTCTGCCATTGCCAGGTGAGCTTGGACACATGGCCGCAGAGCTAACCTGTCTCTAAAGGGAGATGGGACAGTCACTGTGAGGAGTAAATAAAGCCTGCAGAGGTGCAGCCCTCCCTTCCACTTCCCTCTGTCTCCTCTGCACCAGCAGCCAGAGGCTGAAGACTTTGCACAGCCTCTCCTCACTCCCGCCTCCTCTAGGCCTGACCTAAGCCCAAAGCAAGGACTTCACATGTCTCCACTTGGACATGAGCATCCCAAGGTTTCAGGTGTCATGGGCTCGGGCCAGAGCAGATCTAAAGGCCTCTTCTTGGGTGATTAGAGAAATGATTCCTTCCCTAAAGAAGACACTCATCAGAGCTAATGAATAAGGGTTCGATGCTGACTTCAGAAAGACTCAACACCCTGCCAGGCTCCAGGGTGTTGTCTCTCTCCTGGCCCCAGTAGAGCCTTACTGCCAATACCTGGCATTTTGGCCCAGAAGTCGGCCAGTCCTCAGTCCACTCTGCAGCACCCCACACTTGATGCAAACAGTCTATTTGAAGCAAAAATCCTTCAGCAATTACCTGTAGAAACAGAACGGAGAGTGCTAGGAACAGAAAGAGGAATTTATTTATTTGTTCTCTGTGCTTTGAGTTAGAGTTTAAATTGTCCTTCTGTAGATAAAGGCATTTCTCCAGCAGCTCAGCCCCAGATCACGGCAGCTAATCTGCATCCGGTGGATGAAAATAGCCTCCAAACCAGATGGAGACCCAGAGCACACCAGGAAACCAGAACTAGTTCTGAGTGCTGAGAGTGGGGTTTTAAATTGAGTCACATGAAGTCTTCTCAGGATTTTCTGGGGTGGGGGTGGGAGGGTGGACAACAGGGATTTCCAGAACTAGGAAGACGCTGGAGCAGGGAGGCAGGCAGTCAAAGAAGGGAAACAAGAGCCAGCTCTGGCGCTCCCCTGTAATTTTCTTCAAATCTTGAGTGGGAACAATTTTGCAGAGGTCAAGGGGTCAGCGCATCTGCAGTGCTCAGGAGGAAAAAGGAGAGTGAAGGGGAAAGGAAGCTGCTTAAAAGGCGCAGGCTGTACCACCAGCCCTGGTATGCACTGCAGAGAGCGCTGGGGAGGAGCTCACCTGCTCCGCTGAGCCTCAGCTTCCTGGCCTGTAGACTGGGACTCTGCTATTTGTCTCCTGGGATTTGGGTGAAGCTTGAGAGGCAGAATGCAAAGCAGCCAGGCCCCGTGCCTGGCCCTTCAGAAGTGAACAGGCGTTAGTTCCTTATCCCCACACCCTTTTCCTGGAGCCTTCTTTGGGGAATGCTAGAACTTCGCCTGGTGTTGAACTAGGGGTTTGCTTCAGCTCCCTGCACAGTTTCAACACAGATGTGACCTGTCTGGACCTCCTAGCCCACCCCCGAACTTCCGATGGTTTTGAGCTGACAAGTGATCCCTCCAGAGAGCCCTATGTGTGTTCACTCCCAGAGGCAGATCCACTAGAGGGAAGGGGTATGTCCATTTCAGCTTAGCCTATATCCCCGGCTGAGGGCAGTGCCGGGCACACAGCTGGTATTCAGCAACACCTGCTGGTGAAAGGACTGAGTGGTCAAGTGAGTCTCAGAACCCTCTTGTGACCAGAGGAGAAGGATGGAACACAGGCATGAGCACCAATTCTGCTGCCAACAAAGCACATGGGAAGTGACTATTACACTGCATTAGAAAAACTTTGAAAAACGCTTTTATACAGCAGTTCCCCCAGCTGAGACTAGTCTGAGCCCCTGGCTTATGTATCACTCAGGAAGAAGCCCTGGCCAGCCTGCCCTGTCTGGAGCTGTTTTTCCCACTCTCCTCAGTGAGACCACAGCTCCCTGATCGGATCATCAGGGCAGAGTTGCCACCCTTGGGGATCACTTCTTCCTACCACACTGGGCCTCCTGGGAATGGGCTCCATTAGCACCTACAGTCCCAACTTGTCACGTGAGGCATTTGTCCCTGGTCTCTAAGTGGAGCTTGGAGAGTTGACCCTTCAACCCCTCCCCGCTAGTCATCAGGATAAGAGAGGGAGGGAGAGACAGAGAGAGGGAGGAAGGGAAGGCCTACAGGCTCTTAATCTCCTTGGGATGTCCCTCATACTGTGCTGGAGTTCCAGGTGGCAGCAAAGGGAGAGAGTAAACAAGGAGGGAGGGTGGCTTAGAACTCCTGGAGAAAGCAGAGTGAGGGGCTGAGAGGACAAGCATCTTCTCCCTCCTGTCACCACTATCACATGTCCCCTCATGGCTAATGATGCTCATGAGGACTCAGGACAGACCCCAGCCATGTACTCTCCGCTACACTGCCTCCCACCCATCAGACAAAGGAAAGGGAAGTTGGAAAAACCGACAGTCCAATGACTTCAAACCTCATTTTCTACTTTGTGCTTCAGAATCTAAATTGTCTAGAATGTCTCCAGTGAGTTACTTTGAAAAGCAAGAAGCAAAAGTTAGGGGAAATGCTTTAGTCAAAGCACCAGGCCTGTAGCTGACTTAATCTCTAAATTGGGAATAACGCGAAGAATTCTGATAGTGTAGCCTAGTGCCCTGCATGGTAATTATCCAACGCAGGGTCTACCTTTCTTGTGCCCTCCAGAAGTTGTGATCTCAGGAGTTCAGAAGGGCCTGGCAGACGGCAGGTGGAGAGGCAGGACAATGGCAGCGGGCGTGGGAGGGAGCAGGTGCTGCGTCTCCAGCAGGGATTCTGCTGGTCCTGAGAAGGTGCTGCTCCCCTGCTGCCTCTGGGAGGCTGGGGCCTGGGTGCAGCCTGCCTGAGCCTGGTCCTTCCGCCAGCCCCACCCTTTTCCCATCCAGGACCACTGCCTCCCTCTGCCAAGCACTCCTTGCATCAAGCTGCCCTCAGGCTCCAGCCTAGACTCCTGTTTATCCTCTGCCTGGTCCCCTGGGACAGCCAGGACTTAATGAACTGCCGAGTTGCCCAGGCAGCCTTTGATCCCAGCAGTTGAGTGGAGGAAATCGATACCATTAATGGAGAAAATGTGGATCATGATGTGGAGCTTGGGATGGGCCTTGGGACCTTGTGACTGCCTGCCCACCCACTGGAGCTGGACCTGAAAGGGTACAGCAGGGACCTGGGCCTGTGTCGTGGGGCTGATCCCAGCACTGGATCTGAAAGGGGCATCAGGATCTCAGGACACTTCTAGGCCAGGCCCAAAGGTCAGACCGAGAAACCTGAGCAGGCAGGAAATGCTCAAAAAGGGGACTAGCCTGATGCAGCCAGTGTAGCGTAAGGTGGGTTAGGAGAGAGGGAGAAGACAGAGAGAGAAGGCCTGGGAGCAGCAGATGGGCAGCCAGTGGGCCAGGAGAGCTGATAGGAGTGGCCCAAAGTCCTCTAGCCCAGAGACGGGAGCAGCAGCCTGTGTAGTGGAAGCAATGGGCTGCCCCTTGGTGTCAGCTGCAGAAGATTCTGGGTGATAGGCAACGGGCCTGGGAGCCCAGCTTGCAGGCACAAGGAGGTGGGTGGATGATATCACAGGAGGCGGTATGCTGGGGTGGGAAGAGCCTGAGCCCCCACCCCAGTGCCGGGCTCACCAAGCTGGCTGATGCATTCTGTCACCAACAAATGGCCCCCACCCCTGTCGGGTCCAGCGTAAGGACTCAGTCAATATTTGTATCCATACCAGCTGGCTCTGTGTTGCCAGACAGTTTCTGTCGCCCAGGCTTGGTGTCTCCCAGCTCCCGCCTCCCTGGCACTCAGCTGGTGGCAAGGCCTGCAAATAACTCCATGTTTCCACTTGGCGCCTAGTGGTGGGCTGTCGCCTGTTTCACCCCCTCTCACCTGGCTGCCTCTGCTGGACACCGTCAGGGTCCCGGCTCCAGGTGGCCAGCGCAGCACAGGACTGTCCATACTGGAGCCCTCCCCGTAGGCCTGGCCAGAAGAGAGCAGCTCCAAATCACTCACAGCTCTCCTGCATGCCAAGCTAGTCCCAAAGAGCCCACACAGGGAAGGGTGGGCCTCTGCTCCAGAGAACAGCCTGTGCCCCATCCTGCTTTGTGCCTCACTGTCCCCACCCCTGGGTGTCCTCATGTAGGAGGCACAGGCTGCCTACACTTGCCCCGCTGCCTCGTGGGACCCAAGGGAGCCCTGGAGTACGAACACCAAGGGGAAAATTCTGCAGAAAATGTAGGTACACGTGCTTGCTTCATTTCACACTGGTTCTTGCTCCTTACATGGCTTGAGGCAGGAGCTCCTTCCAGGGGCAGCCACAGTCCTGCATGCTTCAAGTGGAGGAGGTGGGTGGATGAGGCCCTTTGACCTTGAAGTCAGCTGGGGGCAGGTTCTGGATACAGTGAAGTCACAGGATGAAGCATCGCAAGCAAGCACAGAGAAATGTGCCCGATTATTCTGAGGGAGGAGTTCAGTAGTTCCAAGTTGAAAAACACAGATGTGCCAGGCTCTGCACAAGGAGTCGTCAGGATCCCAGAGCCCTGGGCATTGGGTAGAGGTCAGCGTCCCATGCTGAGGGCAGCACATAAATGCCTTAGCCCGCTGGGGGTAAGGTCAGTGAACATGGTCACTCTATCTCCTCAGGCCAGCAGATGACAGGGGCTGGACCCTCAACTCTGCAGGTATCTTAACACCCTGGCCACTGTCCCAGATGGGAACATCCAGGTGGAGCCCCACCTGGTGCTTAGCAGGCCCGGCCAGCTCCCACCCGTGGGAGAGGCCAGGAGCAGCAAGGGAGAACTCCGTAGGCCACACGCAGCACACCCTGCTGCCGCCGCCTGAACAAGGCCAGGTATTCAAATGATCCTCCTTAATTGTACACCCAGCCAGCCCTCAGCTGGGCCCCTTGCTAACAAGTAGGAACTGCTGCTGCCCTCGTGATGGGGACAGAAGCAGGTGTTTTGAGGCCTGGGGCCAGAGAGCTGTTCTCAGAGGGGGCAGGCTGGGGACTGACGTCAGGAAGGGATGCCAGCCAGGGGGTGCGCGCCAAAGGGGCTTGGAGGCAAGTCCCAGCAAGGCTATTTGCTCAACAGCCTGAAGCAAGCACCTCAGCCTCTTCCCCAGCTCTGACCCAGGAGAGAGCTCCCTTGGGGTTTGCAGCCCAGCCACCCACCTAGGCTTCTGACCCTCGGTGATGTCCAGGGAGCAGAAGCTCCATATAGTGCCACAAGGTTGCTCTAAGGCCTCATCCCAACTTCTGAGGGCCCTGGGCCTCATGTCTTGGCCTCCGGGACCCTCAGGCATAGCTCCCCCAGAACATTCGTCATGTGATTAGAGCACAGAGGGTTGGGGAGATGCCACTTTCCAGTGGTTGGCCACTGAAATGAGTGGTGATGTCAGCCCTGAATTGCTGCCACACCAAAGCTGAAAAGATCCTTAGTCTTCCACTGCATGCCCTCTTGTCATGGACCAGAGGGGCAGATGTGCCTGAGAGCACACAGCTGGAGGGACAGAGTCCCACCCAGAAGAGCATCGTGCATATCTCCAGCCTCCCCCCAACCAGAGCCCCCTCTTCCCTGCCTATCTCCTGGGGTCCTGGGATAAAACCTGACTCCCAGAAAGCAGGAGAGGCCTCTGGGGCCTAGGAACTGTGACAAGGGCAGAAGAGAGGGCAGCTGGAGCTGCCATGGCTTTGGCCAGGGCTGCCCAAGTGGCACTCCCATGAGCCATGGCATTGTCCAGGACAGGGAGCACTAGCCTTGCATCAGGACTAATCTACTGTGTAGAGCCTATGACAATGGGCAGGTTATAGAATCTGCCCAAGCCTCAGTTTCCTCATCTGGAAAACAGGCGTGCTATACATGCACTCCAGCTGCATGTGATGGTGAACAAGAGCCCCAGTCTGGTGTGTACAGTGAGGCCTTTGCTAGACCCTCCCCACTCTTCTCCTTTTCCCTGTGCTCTTCTTGTCTTCCTCTCTGGATTTCAGTTTCCTGAAATGAAGAAAGCAAAAGACGAACTGAAGTAATTTCTATTGTACCTGCAACTAGCGTTTCTAAGCCCAAGTCACCTTGCAGTCCCTAGTGACCTGCTGGAGCAAGTACACATAAACCACATATCACCTCTTCACCATAGGTGTGCCAGCATGCGTGCACATGTGCTCACGTGTGTGCACACACACACACACACACACACACACACACGAATGCATGTGCACAAGATGCTGCAGGCATGCTGACTCTGCATCAAAAAATAGAATCCCAGCCTTGGCTGACACGCATCCTATGAACACAGCATTATAGGTTTGCAGAAACAGCTTTGATTTACACCTGTTCGTCATTCAAACTGACATTTTTAGATGAAAGTGTTGCCAGGGCAACAGGCATAAACAAGGAACATCCTGGGAGTCCTATGAATGCTCATCAGGACCTTGGTCTCCTAGAGAGAGAAGCTGCTAGCCTGTGTCTCTGCCTGGGATTCTCGCACTCCTTGAGGCTCTGTTCTAAGAGACTCCTGAGCCCCGGGCCAGATGCTCTGCTCTTGTCCTGTCTCAGCATGAATGCTGGTTTCTCTCTTCACCACTGATTTTTTTTTAATGTGTTTAGTACAGGGTCTTACTACACAGATTGGACTCCTAGTGATTCTCTAGTTTTCATCCTCCCAAGCACTGGGATTATAGGCATGTGCCACCACGCCCAGTCTCAGTCGCTATCTCAGCGCGTCCTGGGGGTGGGGATGGCGCAGCATGTGGCACCAGGGATAGAACTCTGGTACCTGAGCTTTGCCTAAATAGGCACTTCAGTCTGCTGAGCTGTCTGGCCAGACCTTCTTAACCACTGATTGCTGTCAGCACCACCCTTTACTTCTCTGTCTTGAATCCTTACTGGGGACAGTTTGAGGCTGGATACCCCTTCCCTACCACCGACTGGCACGTAGCAGATGCTGACTGGCACATATATGGGTAGACCTTTCGGATGCCCCACCCAGAAGAGAAAATGAGGCAGAGAGGAGGGAGTTAACACGGCTCCTAGAGGGAGCTAGAAGAACTCAGCTCAGCAATAAAGAAGAGAGCTTTTGTTTCCTCCCAGGCAAGCCATGGCAGGCATCCTTAGTTTCCTCTCCTCCACCCCCATGCACAAATCTCTATGAATGGCACCTGGTGGTTGGCCAGGGAGCTGACATCTTCATGCCTGCAGGTGACGAGCAAAAAGGACAGTGAGTGCTTTGTTGAAAGATTTTTGGGGCTGGAGATGCTGTACCCAAAAGAGGGGAGGCAATTCAGAACCCTGCTGGGAGCATTCCCACCCTCCACCCTCCGGCTGCCCCCTCTGCAGACAAGCCCCGCCCCTGCCACAGAGGCTTGTGGGGTGGGTCCTCCGCGCACCAGAGCCGGCTGCCTGGGTGCTGTCACTTGTCACTTGACAATGGAGAAGGATGTTTCTCTATTTTCTAGCTCAGATGAGCTTTCGAAGATGCTATCTATCTGTGATATAAATCCATTGAGAAAGCCCTGGAGGGAGCCCCTGCAAAGCCCTAAATTGGACACTAAAAACAGATAAAAGCTGATGGTTTAAAGGCTTTACGTGAGCTCCATTTGGGGGAAGGAATGAAAACAAGGATTTAGTTTGTCCTCCCCCACATTAGGCACATTGGGCAGCTGTGGCCTGAGATTTTAAATCGTTTGTGTCCCAGTTGCATGGATTTGAGAGACCAATGAGCCTGAGCTAGGAGGGAGGGCCTCAGACTCTGGGATAGCCTCGGAGGGGCCCTGATCCCCTGCCAGCCCACCATCACCCAGTGCAGAGCTCAGCTCCTGGGTGCCTACAAAGATAGAGTCCAGCCTACCCCACCCAGCATGTCACTACCTCAGGAACCCAGATTAATGGTGTGCCCTTAGACGGAGCAGGTCGAGCTGTCAACCTGCCACTTGTTCCTGCCATGTTAAGTCATCTTTCCCCTTGCCCAGTTGGTGGGTGTCATGTAACCAACTAAGATATTGCCTGGCTATTACTGTCCTTCATAACTCTGTCTTTCTTGGTCACTGTCCTGCAGCTGAAGAAAACTTGGAAATGAGGTAGACGGAAAAGCCAAACTGAAACATTCCAACAGGAGAATCTAATGTGCAGCATTTGGGGCTTCCTGGAGCACAGACCAACTGTGTAGTCCTCCTTTGGGGTAGATGATGAAAGTGCAGCTCTTCTAATCAAGAAGAGAGCCTGTCACTTTCTTGAAATAGAGTCACAGTGCTTGGAGGGAAAACGCTACCCTTCAACTCAGAGGCTAGGCAACTTTTAAAAGTCCTGGTGTCCAGGCTGTAACCCAGACCAACCAACCAGAATCTTAATGGTGAGATGCAAGCATCAACATTTTTCCTACTGACTCCACCATTTTCCAGAGGCTTCCACTGTGCAGCCAGGGTTGAAGCTCTAGTCTAATCAGCCTGGCCTTCCAGTGAGCACACGGGGGCTGGGGTCAAGGCTGTCATCATTTGCAACCCCCTTACCATGTCTGCCTTTACCTCCACCCTTTGATTCAAGCCAGAACTGGAGAGATTACCCTTGATTAGGGTCACATTAGGAGTCCATCCTTTCCTTCCTGCTTGACAGGGTGAGCCTGACCCAGGTCTGTCGGTGATCAGAATTACAGTCTGGAAGCAGCCTGCTGGTTGGTGCCTGGGGTCCAGTCAGCTCTGAGAGGAGGGATGTTGGAAGTGAGGTGTCAGCACCACCCCACCCCATCCTGTCCCACTTTACAGGTGAAGACACAAAGGAGAATGAGATCTGACCTAAGCATGGCCACTCAGCTCTTGGCTGAGGCCTGGCCTCTAGCCTCTATCCTTAGCTCACTTCCTGAGGCCTGAAGCTCTGGGAAGCTTCCAGCTCTTCACTTGCTGGGAGGTGGGGCCCTGGGACAGCAACACCTCTGGCTTCTGCTGTTCTCTGTGGATGCATTTCCCAGCCAGAAGAGGAAGAGTCACCATAGTACCATCCTGAACCATACTATCTGGAACCCTGGCTGTGACACTGAGAAGCACTATGACCTTGAAGCTGTCTTTGACTTTCTGAGCTTTGGTTCTGCTCGGTTAAAAAATAGGGAAAGTGTTAAATAGCTCACAAGTTTATCAAGTGATGGTCAAATGAGATCAAGGGTATGAAGTTCCAGAGCCCTACTAACACCTGTGCACAAGTTACTTTCCACCCTTTTTCTGCCTTCCTCCTTAGTTCTCTTCTGGAGTCAAGGTAGTACTTCCTACCAGTAGAGCTTTCCTACCCTGCTCAGGCCCTGGCCCTTGGCCCTGATGGCTACAATGACCTGGGCCTGTAGTAATATGTGTGTCCCCAACGTGGGTAAGAGGGGAGCTTAGGGCTATTGCTTTTTCCCAAGCCAATCCTGAGCATACATTAGAAAGGGCCGGTCAAAATCCCTTCAAGTTTCCTAAGAATGTTCCTAGGAAATCACACTATTTAGCAGAAGGTTCGCAGTTCCTGGCTGGCCCCAGATGTCCCGTCCTTCACATGTGTTGGCCTCGTTGGCCTGGAGTGGAGTGAAAATGTTAACCAAATTTGGCCTCTTCTGTGCCATGGCTAAGGAAGCGACAAGACAGACATGGTTGCTGCTCTGACAGAGCTTCCAGATGAAGACAGACTTTTTTACATTTATTTTTTATTTTTAGGGAAGGGTCTACAGGGTGTTCAGGGTCTCACTACTAGATCGGACTCGTAGTGATCCACCTGTTCACAGCCTCCCAAGAGCTGGGATTACAGGCACGCACCACCACGCCCAGTCTCAATCTCTGTCTCAGAGCGCCCGGGGGGAAGGGCTGGCACAGTAAGGCCCTGCACCTGCTTGCAGGCGCTTTAATCTGCTGAGCTATTTGGCCAGCCCTGAAGACAGACTTTAAACAAGGGCTTTCAGCTCAGGGGTGCTTTCATCTGAGTGTGTGTCCCCTGTAGCAATCCTGTGATAAACTCCCAACCCCAAGTGACAGATAATACTACAGGTGGGGCCTTTGGGAGAACCCTCATAAATGGCATCCAGAGCCTTATAAAGAGGCCCCTTTCCATGAAGTGAAGTCACAGTACATTGGCATCTACACACCAGGAAATAGGCTCTCACCGGACACGGAATTTGCCATCAGCTTGAGCTTGCATTTCTTGCTTCAGAACCATGAGCTATAGTTGTCTTTTGTTTATAAACTACCCAGTCTGTGGCATTTTGGTGCAGCAGCCCCAGGGAGCTAAGACACACTTAGAAGCGGAGGTACTGTCGTCATCAGTGCCTAACAACATGAAAGCAGCTTTGGAACCAGGTAATGGGGTAGAGGCTGGAAGAGTTTTGAGGCACAAGCTGGCAAAAAGATGCACTACTGCGGAGAGACACAGAGGGCTCGGAAGGAGAGGTGTAGAGAAAATTTCAATCATCTTAGAGAATAGCTAAGTGGTCCTGAGCAGGGTGTTAGAAGAAATTTGGACAGTAAAGGCCACTCATGGAGTCTTAGATAGAAGTAAGGAACATATTACTGAAAACTGGAGGAAAGGTGATTCTTGATATTGAGTAGTAAAGAATTTGGCTGAATTGTGTTCATGTCCCAGAGTTTTGGAGAGGTTAGAACTTGTGAGTTATGAAATAGCATCTTTGACTGAAGAGATTTCTAAGCAAAGAATTGAAGGCAGGGTTTGGCTTCTCTTGAATGCTTGCAGTAAAGTGTAAAAAGAGAGAAAGGATTTAAAACAGAATTTTTAATCAAAAGGGAAGCAGCAGTGCTTAAAGATTTGGAAAATCCTCAGCATATTCATATCATAAAAATGAGAAAACAAATCAGAGAAAGGACAACGAGGGTGTGGCTAAGCAACCATTTGATAAAGAGATTAGCATGGATTATCCAGATCCTATTCATGGTGACAACAGCCAAGATGAAGGTACTTTGGAGATTATTGGAGCTACTCTGCCCATCATAGGCCCAGAGTGCCAGGCCTGGGAGCAAAATGACCTCCAAGGAGAAGCCAGACAACCGTGGACCTCAGTGCTTGCTGTCTAAAACCACCTCAAGGTTCTGCTCCCCACATTCCGCTGTAGCGCTCCTTGGTTTCTCAGGAGACCCAGGAGTGGAGTGGGCTGTGGTAGCTGCCCTCTGGAGGGCACAAACAGTAACTGTGGCAGCACCCATACTGTGCCCTCTGGGACAGCGTGGAGGTATGAGCCACATGGCTACCTCCTAGCTTTCAAAAGGTGGAGCTGCTCAGCGCCTGGGCACATAATACAGGCTGGGGCTCCTGCCCATAACAAGGCAACGATAATGAGACTAAGTTGCTCTTGCAACCTCTGACTGGTATGGGGCCCAGCAGGTAGTGCCAGCCTGGAGGAGCTGCAGGCACCAGACTCCTACCATGAAAGCTGTCTTGGCACAGCTCTGCTCCAACAATCCATGGAGGTAAGGCTACCTAGAGCCCTGGGAACCCAGCCTGTGGCTCAGCGTGTCGTGGAAGCATGACAGCAAGTCAAAGAAAGTTATTTGGAAGCCTTCAGATTTGATGTTGTTTGCCCCTTCTGGGGTTCAGACTTACTTGGGACCTCTAACTTTGTTCTTCTTTCCTATTTATCCGTTTTGGAAGGAGGATGTACGGTTTTATGCCTATCCCACTGTTGAACTGTGGAAACGCATCAAGTTTGATTTCACGAACTCACAGCTGGAGAGAAATTTGCTCCAGATGAATCATACCTTGAGTCTCTTCCATATTTGATTCAGTTGATATTTAGATGAGACTCTGGCTTTCAGACTTTGAAGTTGAAGCTGGAATGAGTTAAGACTTTGGGGCTAATGGGGTACGATGGATATGTTTGCATGTAGGAAGTATATTTTAGGGGTCCATTTAGGGGTCTGGGAGTAGCGTACTGTGGTCTGAAAGTTTGTCTTCAATCCCAAATTCATTTGGATGAAACCCTAAGTCCTGAGGCCATAGCATTAGTAGGAGATGGGGCTTTTGTCAAGGTGATCAGGTTATGAGGACAAGAAGTAGGGTAGCTCCTAGGATGGGGAAGAGAGCAGGGGCTTTAACACCAAATGAGAGAACTTGCCCAGGCTTGGAGAAGGTGACTACTGCATTAACTAGAAAACTGATAGACAGATAGATAGGGTTTATCTACCAGAATTTCTAGGGAGCAGAACTGTTCCATAGGTGAAGGGAAGAACACAGCTAGCAGAGACCACTGGTGAAGCTCCTGGTGCTTGTAAAGGCCTAATGAATTGCTCAAGTTACTGAGATGAAACTGGACTTGTCAGAACCAGCTCATGAAAGGCCTTCTAGTCTCATAGTTCTCAGGTTAGAGCAAAGCGTGCGTCAGACTCACCAAGAAGGCAGGTTAAGCACGTAGGGCTGGGCCCCGCCTCTGGAGCTTCTGATTTGCTGACTCTGTTGTGAAGCATGAGAATCTGTATTTCTAACCAGCTTTCAGGAGAAACTAAGTGATAGTGTAAGGCTGCATTTTTTTTTTATGTTGAGTAGAACAGGCTTTAAGAGAAAAGAGAACATGAGGCAAGCTGAACTGAGTAGTCAGATTGGCCTTGCAGAGATCTTGCTTGGCTGCAGTGTCAGGGAAGAATGAGTAGGTGCCTACCACTGAGTGACCAGGGCCCTAGAGCCCCAGCATCTCCTGGTGCTCCCCACCGAAGCCTCAAAGTTCAGAAAGCTTTCTGCTCTGCTTCAAGAGACCGCCCTCTTGGGAGGAAGTTTCCCATAGCCCTCTTGTTTCTGCACATGGCCCAGAACTATGTTTTCAAGGATGTTTGCATAGCAAACAGCCTCGGGAGATAGAGATAATGTCTCTTCAAAGAAAAAGGGAAATTAGCCTAGTGACCAGTATTAAAAACAAAACAACAACAACAAC
>NW_004524656.1:5292852-5297604 GCF_000260255.1 Octodon degus | reverse complement strand
CATACCTTTGCATCCATGGTATTGGATACTTTGGGGGAGGGATGACACAGCCCTGATTCTAGGTGTAGGGAAACTGAGACACATAGACTTTGAAATTCATTAGCAGGGCGGCACCAACATCAAATTCTGCCTACAAAGCTGAAGAGACATGGCTGGGGTTTACAGTAGCGTTCATGGTCAAGAGGTGCCTGTACATTTAAACATCTCCAGGCTCAGCTCTCACCCAAGGCAGGAACAAAAGCCCGGGCTTCAGGGTGTAGGCTTCAGTAGATGGGGGTTACAGGTAGCAGGTTTTCCCTTTAAACAGCCAGGGCAATGCTTCCTAGGTGGTGGAGCGGGAGGCTGTGGGCTCACTGCAGGCAGCCCCGTTTGTTTCTGAATTGTAGATTGCCAGGTTTGATTGGAAGTCAGAAGTCTAGCCAAGCCCCCTGCGGACCTATTTATGTAGAACTGGTCTCCTCTCTGAGAGGAAATAAACATCAGAGGCTACCTGGCCTGCCTGACACAAGCCTTTGTGTTGTCAAATCACACGCCTGTGTCAAGCTGAGGCTGTGCATTTGGGGAGTGCCAGGACCCTGAACCCCCACCCTACCAACTTAGATGCTCTCAGAATTTCCTCTCCTGTGTCTAACCTGCATCTAGCCACATGAAACTTTTAGCATCTGCCTGCTCTCCAGTTGCTCCTGTTAAGGCCCGTCGTCCCTTCTTTCTCCTCTACCACTTCCGTTTTATCTCTAAATGATCTAATATTAATGTTCTCATCATTACAGTGTTCAGAGGAAAAGAACGAGTTTTGTCCACAGAGAGAGGGAGTTGAGAAATTAATATAATATTTGTTCAGGATTGATTTCAAGCCGTAATCCCCGCTGCCAGAGAGACCCATCTGTTTAAAACTATCAGACACTAATTACCCAGCGTGTGAACACAATAGCAGGATTGAGAAGCAACGTCTTCCACTCCCCCACATACTTGCAATTAAGCATTGTTATTTATTAGAGGAAAAAAAATCCTTCACTGAAGATGGATCTCCCATCCTCTTGACTGGCAGGGGTTCCCAGGGGACTGAAAACAGTGCACACCAGGGAAGAAATCCAGAAATTTTTGGATCAAAGAATCTCAGGAATTGCATTCATCTGGCTAGAAAGGTCAAATCCAGTCCAAGCGCTTTCCCTTCTCTCCTCTCCCACTCGGTCCAGACTCCCCACTGCATTGTGGTAGTTAATAAAGATACCAACAGCTCCGAGAAAGCAAGCCGGGGAGGAAAGTGCTGATTCATCCTCTTGAGTTCTCATCCCTTCATCCTCCTAAGTAATCAGATGTGAGGTCTGTGAAGCGCGTTCTACTGCAGCTTTCCCAGCAGGCTCCCCTCCTTTCTTGAAGGCTGACACACAAGAGCTTGGACAATTGTTCAAGTAGTAGGCGTCCACCTCTGGTCTTTGCCCTCTTGGAACCTGCATTTGCCTCCACTTCCCTCAAGATTGCTGCTGCTTAAATAAATAAATAAATAAATAAGAAGGAGGAGGAAGCGAAGGGGAGGGTTTTTTTCAGAAAAAAACCCAGCAGCAGTAGCATCGCTCATTAAGTCATTCATTTGTTCAAAAATCTTCAATGGCTCCCCTTGGCCACCGACTAATTGGATAGTTAACACCCTACAAGTTCTGGCCTCGAGGCATTTCTGGCTGTCCTTCTGACTGCATTCCGTAAGGGAACAATAATCTGGGTAAAGTGAACTGCACTAGGCTTCACATCGCCTGTAGATTTTTTTTCTTTCTTTCTTTTTGGCTGTAGTAGGACCTTCCTGCTGAGCTACATTTCCAGCCCCTTTTTATTGGTTTATTTTGAGACAGGGTCTTCTTGGTAAATCACTAAATTGCCCATGCTTGGCTTAAACCTGGGACCCTCCTGCCTCCTCTGCTGGCTTTCTTTCTCTCCACTTGACAAGCTTCTAGTACCCCCCCCCCTTTTCTTTTTACCACATAAAGGGCCTGGCCCAGTTTCCTAAACTCCTTCCTTCTTGAAACCCTCTTTATCCCACCTCTGGATCACTCTCCCACTCTTCTGATGCACAGTAGTGTTTTATTTGGGGCATGGTTTATGGCACCTATCACTTACCTAACATTGCCATATTGATCGTAATAGACTCAGAAACTCCCTGCATTAGTGATCACCATTCCTGAAACTCCTGACGGAGGCAGGGGAATGGCAGTCAACAATGCAAAACACAGACGTGTTCCCTTTTGTTGTGCAGAGTCTGACGTGGTAAGAAGACAAATGGTAATTTAAGTATTAATTTAGCATTTATAGTAGGCTACTGCCAAGGAGATATTCAGGGTGCTCATTGGAGGCCTAATTAAGCTAGGGTTGGGGAATGCCTCTGTGAAGAAGCAACTGTTAGGGTATGGATTATCTAGACAAAAGAGGCAAAGAACATTTTCATTTTTATTTATATCTGGAAGAAATAGCTTATATTAAGGAAACTCAGAGATTTTATATGTTTCAGAAAGCTCCCTTTGGCAGACTTAGAAGTTTAAGAAAAGAAGGAAGAGAAACAGGAGTGGGAGCAGAGCAGTGAGACTGGAAACTGGCTGTGGCAATTTGACTGTGTTTCTCTCCAAGGGGAACAACTGTTGGAGACAGGATCCTCAGCCCTATGTTGGGAGATGGGATCTTCTTCTTTTCTTTTCTTTTCTTTTCTTTTCTTTTCTTTTCTTTTCTTTTCTTTTCTTTTTTTTTTTTTTTTTTTTTTTTTTTTTTTTTTTTTTTTTTTTTTGGCTGGCTCAGGATGCCTTCAGGGCAGGGTTAGTAAGGCTAGAGGATTTGGGGATCCAACCACAGCAACCTGAGCCTGACTGCTGTGTTTAAGCAGTCACTAAACAACTGAGCTAATGGGCAGGCCCCTGTGAGATGGAATCTTCAAAACAAGGGACTTAAAGATAGGCTGTTGGGTCAGATGGAATATGCCCTTGAAAAGGATTGTGAGACTGCCTCCTCTCTGGCTTCCTGTGTTGAAATGTAATTTCTGTTCCCACCCCATTGCAACCTGTCATGATATGACCCTGATGAGTAGTCCCTCACCAGAACTAAGCCAAGCCAATACCATGTCAAAATCATGAGTTAAATAGCCCTCTTATTTTCATAAGCAACCTGCTTCTTGTATTTTCATATAACAACAAAAAGCTGACAATTGTAGAAGCTAGTGAGGGCCGGGGAGATGGCTCAGTGGAATAAGCACTTCCATGGCAAGCACAAGGGCCTGAGTTTAATCCCCGGTTCCTAAAAAAAAAGGACGGGAGAGGCTGGGGAGATGGCTCAGTGGAATAAGCACTTTCCTGGCAAGCACAGGGGCCTGAGTTCAATCCCCAGTTCTGCCAAAAAAAAAAAAAAAAAAAAAGAAGCTAGTATAAGAGTTTAGCTATGAGGCAATAACATCTTAACTAGGCTGGTAGATTCAAGAGATGTTAAGAGGATCACTGGAATTAAATGTATGATTGGTTCTTGATATAAGAACATGAAACATACAGGGTGATTCAGCTTTCTGGGCTCGGGGTGAATGGGAAGGCCATAACCCACAGAGGAGGATTGAGGAAGAAGAACAAATCAGAAGAGGGGCTCCATCTTGGCCACACTGAATCTGGGCAGCTGGTGAATACTGAACAAAACCTTCCAGCCCTTTTACAGCCATGGTGTCATTAGTCACAGGTTGATTGAGGTATAGTTGACATACAATAAGCTGCACATATTTAAGGTGTTCAGGTGGACAAGTTCTAACATATATGTGTACTAATTATACTATTACCACAATCAAAATAGTCAGCACAGCCACCTTCACATTTCCTCTGGGCCTCACTCTATAATCTGTACCTTCTCCGCTCTCCTGAGCTCCTGAGCAACCACTGATCTCTCCCAGTATCAACCAGTGCTGTGTTTTCTAAAGTTTTATAGAAAAGAAAGTGTCCAGCCTCTAGGTATGGCCTGCAGTCTTCTCTGTCTGGCTTACTTCACTCTGTATAATTGTTTTAAGCTTCATCCATGCTGCAGCATATTTCATTAGTTCAGCCTTCTTCTTACCAAGTAATATTTTATTGACTGCACCACAGTTCATCCACTGATGGGCATTTGGGTTATTTTCAGTTTTGGACTATTAAAAATAAAACTGGTATGAGCCTCCTTATGTAACTGTTTTCTCTCTCTCTCTCTCTCTCTCTCTCTCTCTCTCTCTCTCTCTCTCTCTGATTTTTCCCTCCTAGATAAATACCTAAACATGAAATGACCGGGTCACATATACATACCATAGCAACAACTTCATATGACATTCTGACGCTGACAACTAGATTTCACAGATTGGGGCACATTCCCTGACAAGACTGCCCACACTGCAGATGCCAGCTACAAGTCTGAGAATTCCCCAGGCTACCTGCACTCCTAACCAACTGGCTACAAATTCAGGACTTCTATAGCCGTCTCAGGTTAGATAATTACCTGGGCTGATTTACAGAACCCTCGAAAGCGCTGTATTTACAGTTTTATTACAAAGGACACAAATCAGAACCTGTCTAATAAAGAGACACTTGGGGTGAGTGCGGAGCTCCTGCACAGTCTTCCCGGAGGCGGGCATGACTGGCAGGTCTGTCCCAGCACATCAGCCGTTAAACTCACCAGGAGGCTCTGCTGAGCTTCAAGGTCCAGAGTTCTTACTGAGGTCTCCCTAGGTAGGCCGGTTGATTGAAGCATTGCCTAGCTGACTAAGCATTT
>NW_004524656.1:5277731-5291602 GCF_000260255.1 Octodon degus | reverse complement strand
TTGCCGTTATTGAGCTTATATTCCAGAGGAGGAAATGGATAATGATTGTTAGCTGGTAGCACCATGAAGACAATGAAGCAGGGCAGTGGGATTGGGGGCATTTGGGGTGGTTGTCAAGAAGGGACTGCCAGAGAGTGGTCATTGATTCTGAGAGCTGAATTAAGGTCACAGGCCCCTACTCCCTTCAGCTGCAGCTTGGGAACATGGACCTCAGCACTCCTTGGCATCGATGCCCATGACTGACCAACCCACCCAGAATGTTCTCTGTGGCCTTGAGGGTACTTTCTAACTCAGTACATTTGCCAGATCTGAAATCTGGAGGGAACCAGGAGAACAAACAAAGAACAACCCAAACTGGAGCTTGAAATATTTAAATGCAGCTAAGGGTGATGTTTCAGGCTCTTCTGAGAAAAAAATCACGGATGCTCTTAGGGTAGTAGCACCATTCTCACCTGGCTTGGGTGGCCCACCCAGGACTCTGTGTGGTCTTTCCAGGGGCAAAAGCATAAACCAATTGCAGTCTTGTTTCAGGCCAAGCCTTTGAAGTTGTGATGAAAACCAAACCCATTCCTGGCTCCCAATACAAGGAGGAAACAAAGAAAGCAGCATTCCCATTCCTTTGGGAAGCCAGCCCAGTCTCCCTGGTAGCCAGGAAGCCATGTAATACGTCCATGTCAAAACCAATGACTCCCCTGGGAGATCATCAAATTAAGATCCTTCCATTGAAAAGCCTAATGCTATTGATTAAAGAGCACAAACCAAAATCAGACCTCTCCTGGCCCTGTAGTTGGATGGATTTATGTTCTCCCTGTCTCTAAATCTTGAGCTAGAACACACTTGGTGCTCCTGGGAACTCAGAACTCAGACAATAAACAGAGCCCTCTATTCTTTCCCGGAAGATGTCTGTGTCAGTCTCGGTAAGGGGGGTGAGTGGCTTGTCTGATTTCAGGCCCACACTTCCTGAGCTTCTATGTAGCCTGAGAGCCCCCATCTTTATAAATGCTGGATAATGCCACATTAAAAGCACCCCAAAGCACAGGTGGGCACACTGAAGATTCCCATCCCCAGATTAACAGAATTAATGATGTTATCTTCTCATGCCAAAATCTCTGTGCATTTGGCAGTCTTTGCCTTGATGCAAGCGCCATGGAAAGTGATTGACATTGACCAACTGGCTGCGCTCAACACCTGTAGGGGACGGAGAAGGTCTCACCCATTTGTGCTCTTAAATTTGAGGCAGGAGCCTTATGACAAGATGGATTAGCAAGAGAAAGAGCATACCTATTTATCTGTGCTTTATCTGACATAAGGATACCCACAATGAAATGAAAGCCCAAAGAAAGCGTTTTAAAAAGTGTTTATTATAGTAGATTTGAGGAAAAGTAGACAGTCATGGAGATGCGTGAAGACCATTGAGTGAGTATGTGGCTGGGGCAACTTCCTGAGGCCTGGCGGCTCCGAATCCTCTCTGCATCCCTTCATCTTTGGACAGATGGACACACTTTCCATCTAGTACAGAGAGGGCACTTCTCACATGAAACCCTTGATCTGTTTCAGGGGAGGAGAGAGGGGGAAGGAAGGTTGCATTGATCCTCCTGCTTCTGCCCATTTCTCAAGCCCTTAAGTTTGAGCTATTCAGTATGCCAGGGAGTAGCGTATTTTGGGGGAGCAGCCCTGAAACTATAATTCAGTCTTCTCTCCCTTTTCTTGGCTGCTACAGAACTCCTGCACCTCTTTCAAAGGCCTGTTCCAATGTTGTTTTTATGCTCTCCCCTTCCCAAGTCCCCAGCCATCAGAACTGTCCCCACGGCACTTTGTTCATGTGTGGCATTATCACGTGGCACTGCCGCATGTATGTATACACATTTGTCTTCTCCGAGGCTTCAAGTGTCTTGGGGAAAAGCACACACTTTCTTCATCTCAGTCTCTGCTTGCTCTGCACAGTGGCTGGCTGGGGCTACAAAGTCAGGAAGTGTTTTTGAATGAATAATTCAGTAAGTGAGTGAATGGGCAAACTGGGACCTTTCCTCACTTTGAAATCTCTGCAGCAGTGGGCTACAGGTTTGAGAGCATGGATCAGAATCCTGGCCTAGTTAAATTGATATAATGGTCTCCCATTTAATAAGCAATAACTCCTCATACACACACACACATACCCCACCACCACCTCGACCATCAGTGCTATGCTTTGGCTGAGTCTGTCTGTACTTCGCCATCATTGAGAACTGCGCAGGACGAACAAAGATGCTGAAAGGAAACAGCCATTTGTGGGGCATGAACCAAAGACCTGATTGAAATGGATAAAGTTATAAAAGAGAGTAATCCTCCAACTGACCTGCTGGACCAGACTTGGAGATCAGTGGAGGGAGGGACAACACAGCCATGCCTGTCACTTCTAAAGGCAAGCTCATCCAGGAGCATAGCGAGCCAGGTTGAAGCTGGAGAAATTCATCCCCACAGGAAGATTCCAGAACTAGGCAGCACAGAAGACAGATAATAGAATTTCCTTTTCTGCACATCTTCAAAAAGATGATAATTTCTCTCATATTGCTACCCCTCCTTACTCTACATAGTCTGGCCATGAGGCAGAAGACTGGGGTCTCTGCCAGCCAGGGGATTATGGGAATATCCTATTCTGTTGCCAGGATACTGGGTAGACCACCACAGTGGGGCCTTCTCCAAGCCCCCATTCCAGGCAAAGAGGTATCAGTAATTAAAGCCCATTTCTTCCTGACATCAGCAGAGGCTATCATAGCAGGAGGGGCTACATGTCCCATGAAGGGAGGTGAAGCCAGGGCTGTTAGCTGCTAACTGCAAGTCTTTCCTCCCAGGTGGTAGGAAGCAAAGCCAGGTGCAGAAAGCAGCTGAATTGGATAATGTCATGGGGTGGAGTTGGGGGACAGTTTTGATACAAAGGAAATGCTCATTCCAACAAAAGGAAATCAAAATCCCAATGATCCCACAGGGAGAAAAGGTGAATGGGAGGGAAATGAAATGGAAAACACCAACAAATTGGAAATCAGGCCCAGAGGCAGAGGAAAGGAATTGATTGGAATGCTCTGGAGCAAGGAGACAGCTCCCCAAAGAACCAGTCTTTCCACAGAGGACCTGAGATCCTGCAGGTCTGAATCACATTTCCATGGAAGAAGTGTAGCCCAGTGCATTGCTAATTTATCAGCAAAGAGGTGGACCAAGCCGAGGCTCTCCTTGCCTGAAAATCTACTGGTCACCTCACAAAGACTGGTGAGTTCTCTTGCAAATGATAACTTCCTGGTAAGACAAAGAGCTAACTGGATATCCTTGAAAACAGTGAAAATGCAGATGTCCAGACATATGCTGGACAAAAGTCCCAGAATGCAGGAGTGGGCTCCTCTGAGCTCCACATCCGAACAGCTCTCTACCTGTGGAGAGTGCCTGGGGATTCAGCAATGTCTCCCTCTGAGACAAGAGGAACATTTTCACTGGAATAGTGTTGAACACTGAGTCCTACACAAGCTCTCTCTAACTCCTCTCATTTCCTGTTGCAACCAGCCCAGAATTTTGGCTCCCTCTGAATTTCTTTTTTTTTTTTTTTTTTTTATATCTAGTTTTAGTAAGGGTCTACAGGGGTTCACTACGTAGATCAAACTCATTGTGATCCACCTGTGTTCAGCCTCCCAAGAGCTGGGATTACAGGTATGCCACCATACCCAGTCTCAATCCGGCTCAGTGTGCCCTGGGGGCGGGGCCGGCACGGCACTCCCTCAGAATTTCCCACTCACACGGAGATCTTTGGCCTCTGCCTCTCACCACCAGAAGTCGCCTTGCTCTTGCTTTCAGCTTCCTCCTGTGTGTTGACCCAGCTTCCGCCCAACGTCTGCCCCAAATCATCTGGATATAACTCCATTATTTGCACTGTCAGCACCACATTCCCCTGAGCTCCTTTGCAAATGTCATTAAGTCACTATATTGTATTGTTTTGGGCCTAACTTAGTCTGAGGGCCCCCAGGAGCTACTTGGAGCCATTCTTCTCTGACCCTTTCTCTAAAGCCAGGGTTGTGGGTACAGCAAGTACTCTACCAGCTGACTGACTTCTAGAAGTTTGGACCCTACCACTTGGCAAAACTTTCACAACTAAAATATTTTGGGGAAAGCATCTATGATGCTAGCTCCATAAACCAATATGTTGGGCTCTAAGCTGTCCCTGTTACCTACTAAATCTCCCAGGAGAAAGTCTGTGAATTGAGGAGGATCTCAAATGTTTGGGTATAATCAGAAGGATACAAAACTGCTTGAGAGACAGTTAAAGGAAATAGAGCTTGTACTCCTGGAAGAGAGATGCTCCAGCTTTACCTGCGAGCCATCTCTTATCGTGAGCCAGGGTGAGATACAGAAGAAAGAAAGAACTCCACCTTGGCCTCCAGAAGGACAAAACAAGAGCCTGTGAAAATTAAGCCGATGTACATAGACTGCTCAATAGAAGAAACCGTGTATAACAGTCCAGGCAACCCTCAGCCTTGAGACACCTGCGCATCTTCTTGTGAGAAGGATACAGTTGTGTGAGGACTAGTCATGGCGATGTTGGCATGAAATAAAGAGAGAAGACAACAGTGGATGAGTGGGTGATGAGAGTGGACCACATGGCCCTGGAGAAACCAACTGCTGCCATTACCATAGAAGGACAATGACTAAAATAGCTAGGGACTCCAAAGCCTTCAACTACAATTTTCCTAATCTTGGCATCAGAAGGTCTGGAGAGAAGTCTGGAGGTCATTTCTTAAAACCTTCCCATCCCTGGGCAGCCCTGCTCAACATTGTGTTTATCGACTGTGTGTTTAACCCAGAAGTTTCCATGGCAGTTAACTGGCCTTTCTATAGGCTGTATCTGGAGCAGGTGATGGGGTCTGCAGTGGCAGGAGAGGCAGAGGAGAGCTGTTCAGGCTGCGCCCCAAGCTTCAGAAATGTTGCTGAGGGCACCATCCTTAGCCTGGGGACCACTACAGAAGTACAGAGATCTTTCCGTCCTGCGCCAGAGGGAAAGAGTTTGGCGAGGGAGCCTGGCTCAGCTGGAAGCAGTGCAGCAAGCACGTTGCATTGTTGAGCCGTCTTGCCAGCTGCTGACAAGGGAGGGTTTTACAGGCAGAGTGAACCTATGGAGGGATGGAAGTCGCTTGGAGACAAACACACTCACAGAGTTCTCTGTGCTGGAGCTGTTTTGGAAGCTGCTGTCACACATACCTTCAGCAAAGAGAAAGAAGGAGAGGGAATGACGGCTGCGACGGAAGTTGGGCATGTTTCCCCATCAGTGCCGCTATTCTGTAATTCTCCTCCTTCATTACAGAAGCTTCCTTTCAAAATAATAGGGGAATGGCATGACTCATGAGCACAGTGTCTTTGCTCCCCAAGGAAGGAGGAATCAGTGGGCTCACAGGGCAGCTGGTGAGATTCACCCTGGCTGGTCCTATTCCCAGAATCCTCTGGGGCTACTGCATACTGCTTATCATGGGCCAGTGCCTGCCTCGTGATGCCAGCCCTTTAAACCTTGGAAACATCTGGTGAGTGTTTCACTCTCTGCACAGGTGGTTGGCATCCTGTGGGCACAACCATCAGATCTCAGAGTGGGCATGGGCCAAACCGTGCTCCTGGTGATAGAACAAGAAGATTAACTGGGCTGGGATCCCGTTACAGGAAAGTGTGTGATACTGACTAATTCCTGCTATGAATCCTTCCTTTTCAACCCTGACCCCATACCCCAACAAAGTCGTACTTAGGTGTCATCCCTGTCCTCGTGACTTCAGACTCATCTGTCTCTACCTCTGATTGTCACCCAGCACTGACTGCATCTGTTTATTCATCCAGCAGGTTCTGAGTCCCCCAGAGGATCCTTTCCTAGGGTCCTTAAATTTGTACCTGAGATTTCAAAGTGCTCAAGGATAGAGAAGACCTGAGACCAGAGTGAGCCAGGGAAACCCCTTTGGGACAAAATGCAAAGAGTTGCACACTCTCAGGCTCCTTCAAGCCCAGATTAGGCCCCAAGAATAAACGCCTCTGAAATAGGCTTTAAACCACCAAGCTAGTTCACTCCAGTCCTGGCCCTGAGGAACAAAAAAGAAAAGAATATTAATTGTTGAGAATAAACCAGATAAAGGCACTAAATTCTTTCATTTATCTTCATAGTAATCCTATAAAATGGGTACTGATATTTTTATTTACTGTAGATAAAGAAGCAGTTACACATTTGTACCTTGTGGATAGTCTCAGAACGAATATAGGCCCAGAAGTCCAGCCCCAACTCTTCCCCATGCTAGAGTTCTACCATGCAAGGCCTCTGGCAAAGTGCACAGCCGCAAGCCTGTGTGAGGCACAGGAAGTTCTGTGAGTGAATGAAAGGTCTATCATCCTGGACAGGAAGAGGGCAGGTGGAGTTCTGTCCAGTGCCCCCAAATCCCTGCCCTTTGGCTAAAGCAGGGGTCTGGGACTCCGTTTACCAAGCTCCTAGCTGGTTCCAAGGCTCCATCTGGAGGTGAGGACACTGCCCTTCATCAGCCTTCCTGAGTGCACCTTGTGATGTGTCACGACTTAGGAGCAACAAGTCTTCCCTTGAGTCTGCCTTAACCTCAGGCCTTTGACTGCAAACCCCTCTTCCCCCTGCAGGGGGCCTCCAGCTCAGGAGCACAGGTTGCCAAGTTGTACCCTGTTCCTCCTCAGAAGGGACCCCCCAAGACCAGTAGCCACTGCCCCAGCAGCCTGTCTTACTGGTTGCCCCAGGTGGCAAGCATAGCACTGGAAGGGACCTGACGCCCCTCAGGTGCTATGTTGGGCTAGGATGGGGGTCTCTGCCAACAGCCCACCAGGCCCAGATGGTTCTGGACCCCAACCTCCCCTCTTTGTTCTGGGTGTGGGACTGGAGTCCCATCTTTACTTCCACATTCCCTTCTACCACCTCACCACCAAGAAGTACAGCCCAGCCAACCAGGATATTGGACAGGGAATAACAGAATACACAGAAGATGCAAATGGAGAGCAGGTGTTCAGGCCAGCCTGAGGGCGCCTCTCCCATCCCCAGCAGCAGAGCCATGGCAGCCAGGGCATCCTGCCTCACGCCAGGTTTCCAGAGTAGAGTGGAAAGGATCCAGCCTCAGGCTGGGTGCCAAGGGGGCTGAGATCAGCAGGTGGCCTAGCTAAGAGCCAACCCGTCTACCCTGCTGAGAGACCAGAGGCCTATCCCGGAAGATTCACCCACGCCTCCCTGCCCCTCCACCCTCATTACCTCACTGGAGACCTAAGTCTTCAGCTGCCCTCCCTACCCTTGCATTGGCTGCCTCACCCTTCTGTGTGCCTTTCACCTGCTGATCTGACAAACCCTGCATGATGCTCCTGGCACCCCTGATCCAGTGCAGCCTTCTTTTCCTGGGGTGCTCATCCCAGACTTTCAGGGGGATTCCCTGCTGCTCCCCTGGGGATCTCATCTTCTCTCCCCTCATGCCTTCTCCCCTGTACCCATCTCCCTGTGGTCTTCTCTTTCACTTGGCAATCCCTGTTTCACCTGCAGCGATCCCTTTCAAATGCTGCCCCTCTTCTTCCTTCTGTACCTGCTCTAGCTTTCCCTCCTGTGTGTACCCAAAACACTGCATCCACCCCCAACCCCCAAACTAGTCTGTAAGTTCCTCAACGGTAGAGACAGTCCTTCTACTCCAAGCCAGCTCACCCCGCCATGAGCCCGCCCATGCCTGCAGCTCCTCCAAATTTAATAGAAGCCATTAATAGATGGCTGGTGGCCCTGAGTTCAGATAGGAAGCTGTCCTTTGGATAATGGTGCCATAGAAGGCTCTCTTCAGATGACCTTCCTAGAAAGGAAGTTCTGCCTCTCATCTAGCCTCATTCTGCCCTGCTTGGGACTCATTTTTATTCCTCACTGAAAATAGAAAGCAGTGGATTAGCTTCCCTGAAATAATAACCTTTCTCAGGCTGTAACCCTATCATTAAATCACCTTTGAGTCACCTTTCTTCTTCAGGCTAAATACTCCCAGTTCTTTTCATGTCTGCAAAATGTACTCCCTGCCCTGTAATTAGTTTGGCAACACTTCTGAGTTCTCCTCAACTTCTCCACACCCAGAACAAAGAAGGGACGTGAGAACGGAGCAGAAGAAAGTGAACTGAGGACCTACTATGTGCCAAGGCCCCACTAAATTTAGTCTTCCTGGCAATCATGGGGTTGTTGCTGTTTACCCATTGTACAGCTGGGGAAACAGAGACCTAGTGGGACTGACAGAGTTCAGTCTTAGCTACTGACAGCTGGGCCTAGATAATCCTGTTACAGGCTGTCTTGGGCACTGTAGGACATTTAGCAGCAACCCTGTGCTCTACCCACTCGATCTGGGTAACAACCTCCCCACTACAGTCCCAACAACAACAAAATATCACCACGCATTAACACATATCCTACAAGAGGAAGACAAAACCACCCTTTGTTATAAATTACTTTATTAGAAGAATTTTCCAGAAATCAATCAAGTCATAACAGAAACTAAACTCAAGTCTGTCAGCTTCATAGAATTTGCTTCCTACCAGCCCCATAAAACCCCCACAGATACAGTCTCACCTGGGAAGACAGTGGGAGAATGGTGCTACGTTGTCTACCTTTCCCATTCCCCATACCAAACTTGCAGCCCTATCCGTGGGAGTGGGGTCAGCTAACAGACTCCTCTGCTCCAAATCTAACCACACTGTTCACCCCATTCAGTTTGAAACTATTACTGTAACCTTGGGTTCACCATGGCTACAGGAACCTTTCTACTCCCAGTCAGTTGTTCAGTATCATGAACGCTGGGCACAGCAGAGGAAATAGAAAACATATCCCTCTCATCCAAGAGCAGAAGACCTGGCCTGGGAACCAGATAGACACACATGCAGTTCTCATACTCACTGAGAAATGCACATATCCCCCCACAGGACGTGGGCAAGTAGGAACACAGAGTCCACCAAACGGTTGCTTGGACTGAAGGTGCCAAGCAGTCAGTCTAAGGAGTCAGCTGAGACCAGCCTGGCACAGGGAAGACACTGCCGTAAACGGAAGCAGATGGATATTGTGGACTGCAGGTTGTGGGGGGATTGCATGCCTATGGGATGCAGGGTGTTGGGACCAGGTGTCTGAGAGCTGCCTTTCCATTCCTGTGCACCAGATTCCCACAAGCACTGCCCAACAGGACGTGCCTGGAGCCAGCTCCTGGCTCCATCCTCTGCTCCAGGTGTCAAGGACAGAAAAAGACACCACACTGGCACATAGTGAACTTTTCCACTTGAGGCCAAAGCTTACCCAAAGCCACAGCAGGCCTGTTGTAGCACCTCCGTTTCCCTCTACCTATCAACACCAGGCTGCCTCTTCACGTTCCATGTTAAACCTGCTCTCCCTCCATCACCCACTCTGCTTGGGCCACAGGAGCCTGACAATCCTCCCTGCACAGTCTCATTCTCCCGTCAATATTCTCATTTGTATTCACTCATTCCATACGTGCCTTTGAGCCTCTTCTCTGAGCCAGGGATTGGAAACACAGCACTGTACAGAGCAGACAAGAATCCCACCCTCATCAAACATTATCCTACCCAAAGGTTCTGGCCTTGCACATTCCGTCTTGGACTCTAAAAGCCCTGCCCTGCCTCCAGCCTCCAGCCTCCAGCCTTTCTCACCTCTTCGTCCACCTAAGCAGGCTCGTTGCCCGTCTTCTGTCTCTTCTGTGTGAGGCGCACCATCAGCTCATTGCCTTTCCTTTTCTTAGTGCGTCTGTCCTCTCTGCCAACTCTGGTGTGAGGTCACAGGGACACAAGGACTCTTCCTATTCCTCCCTGCAGTCTTGTAGCACCAGGAGAGTGTCTAGCATTGAGACATTATAGCAGCATATGAGAAAACCATGAAGCTTCATATGGTCACCTGCTTATAAAGGATCAACCACCATCGTAAGTATTTAAAAAGAATCAGCTCATGTGATCCTGATAACAAGCCCATGGGGGTTGGCGGGGGCTCATCCAGGGTGGAAACACAGGTGGGGGTGGCCATGGTGGCAGCAGGTCTGATCATTCTATGTGCCAGGGGAGCAGAGCAGGTGGCTACAGAATGTGGCTGTGGAGCAGGACCTGGCCAGGAGCTCTGGTTCCATCACTTACCAGCTGGGCAACCTTGGGCAAGTGGCTTCTATCCCTTTGGCTTCATTTATTTTCTGTAAAATAAGGATAATTCCAGCCTCTGCATCCAAGAGGTATGTGACAACCACATGAACTAAGACAGATAGTACACCCTGGAATAGAGCCCAGCACGGGAAGCCCCCAGTACATGGTGCCTGCTATTATTATTGCCGTTGTGGTGGTGATGTCCCCCTTCTAAGAGTTACCCACACCTCCCCCACCGCCTTCCACATCCTGAATTGAGTAGAGGAAAATCAGAGTGTGGTAGGTGAGAAGAGACTCTTCAGTTGTTGCCTTATTCCTCCTCCTCCTCCAATAAATGAGCCCTGCAACAAATAGATCCCAGACGTCATGACTCATTTATGATAACCCAGGCCCTTGGGACCAGAGAGCGGGATAGAGCTCTGCTTAGGTGTTGACAAGCATAGAGAACGCAAAGACAGGATCCAAGAGCATAGCCTGGGAAGACAGGCTCACATGAGATGGTTATCATCTCTCTTCTGCCACTGAAGAGACTGTTGAGCTCTTTCATGAGAAATCTGATGCTGCTATGAGGAAAAAAAAAAATAACCAGCAGCCTCAAATGTGGGCACAAAATGATCTCCCAGGGGAGGCAGCTCTAGTTATGTCAGCTACAAATACTAAGGACTTGTTCACCCACCACTGCTTTGTGCTGTTCGGCTCCCCGGCACACAACCTTTATTCCATCTGTGTTCTGCAGGGTACCAAGAGTACTAAGCTCTGTGTTTCGCGTCCTTTTGCAGAAGTTGCGATCTATGGCAGCCCCTTCCTCCTGGGCTTTCATCTCCGCATCCCTCCATTTCTGCCCGCAGCAGTGAAGCATCAATTATACACTCCAATTATGTGATTATACATATTTTTGCTAATTAATAATAATTCTTGCTACTCGTTCTGCCAACTCCCATTGGAGGACTTCAGAGGGCATTGGAGAGATAGCTGTAGCTTTGCCACCCAGGAGGGAATGAGCAAGGCTGTGGAACTCCCAGGATGAAAGGGAAACTGAGGCACCATGCAGTACCTCCCCTCAGTCCATGATAAAAGGAAACACTGAATCTAAGCCTGGCCTTTGTCTTGGAACAGGACATGCTCAAGCACATGGCCCCCTGGAGGAGGAGGTGGCAGGAAGAAGAAAGTAGTTTAGCCCAGGGGTAGTACTTTGTAGGTGTTAAATTGACTGTCATTAAGGTTCAAAGTTCCTCTTATTTACAGAAATCTGGATTTTTTGGTTCATATCATACTGGGCTTCCCTCTTGAGATTTTATTTCATACACAGTGAGGAGAAGTTATTTTATGATCTAAATAAAAGCATAGCTTTAGTCCCCTGAGTCATATGCCAGAGCAGGATGGGGCTGCAAAGCCTGCTCAGTTTTTAGAAGCAGCAGCTTGAAATCTAGATCTAGGAAAAACTATGGATACCTCAACATCGTGTCCACTGTTGGTTGAATTGCATAAGGCAATTTTTGCTTTTCCCATTTACAGGGAAAACTGGGATCTTAGGAGTGACTTGCCCCGTGTCCGGCCGCCTATAAGTGACACAGCTGTGACTTAAACCAGGTTCCAGTGCCTTTCAGAATGAGTACCTTCCCCACTGTGTCATGTTGATAACATAGCCAATTAGTGGCAGAAGACTTGAGAACTTTGAAGCATACGAAAAATATGTGAGCTCTCGGAATCGGAGAAAAGCCAAGCTGACAAAGAGAACGAGACATTCCACACTTAAGCTCAGTCTTCCCGAGGCCAGATTTCATTCTGATTGGGGCACAGACACAGCAGCCCTAGTCATGGCAAAAAAAAATCAATCAAAGCAGATTTCAGACTGAAGAGACTGGTCATTTGATGGGCCTGAGTAGTTCAGGTCACTTGCTTCATTCCGGCCACGTTAAAGTCTTGATGCCAGCAGGCTGAATGATGTTGAGATTACATTTGAGCACTCAGTACCAGAAAGCTTTTGGGACCTGGTACCAGTGTCAGTATGTGTATATCAATACAACACACACACACACACACACACACACACACACACACACACTGCTCAGTAGCATGGGGCTTCAACTAGGAGACAAAGCTAAGCATGCTGGGAAATCATCCCCACCCCTCCACAATGGGGAGACAGGATCAACACCTATTCTATATTGACTCTACAGGAAAGGGCAGAGGTGCTCAACAGACTTGCAGAGTGCAGGCAGGCCTAGACCTCATGCTCAGGAACAAGTAAATCTAGTAACAGGAGGTGGAACTTGGTGTCTGTATCAATACTCCACCCCAGGACAGAGAGCCCAACAGAGAAGTAGCCAAGCCCTGAATCATTTCCATCATAGGAGCAAGTCTGAGAACCCTGCCACCACTTGCCCTCTCTGCATAGTTCTGGAAAAAGGACAGACTCTCGGCATTTTAATTCCAGCTCAGATTAAATGTGACCTCTCCTATAGCTTAGCAATTCTTTCATAAAACTGATTTGCTATGCTGTGTTCTAATTATCCGCATCATCTATTGCCTGCACTAGAGGTGAAAAGAATGGGCATTAAGTGCTATTACACTAAAAAAAAATTACAAATAATCTGTAAGTACATGAAAAGATGTTCAGCATCATTAGTCATCAGGGAAATGCAAACTGAAACCACAATGAGGTGCCACTACATATTCCTTAGAATGGCTACAATTAGAAGACTGAAATTCCAAGTGTTGACAAGGACCGGGAGCACGAAATACTCCTTATATGGTTCTGTGAAGTAGACTCTCATACCTTTCTGGTAGGAATGCAAATGCAAAGCCATCCCTCAGAAAACAGGCAATTGCTTAAGAAATTAAACATGCACTTACCATAAAACCCAACACTTCACTTGCAGGTATATACCTAAGAGAAACAAGCATGGGTGTCCACATGCAGTCCCATACACAAATGATTTATTTATAATACCCTCAGCTGGAAACAACTCAGATGTCCGTCACCAAAGAGGGAATGAATAAATAAACCATAGAGCAGCTACGCAATGGATGGGATGCTGCTCAAAAGAAACACAGAATTCACTGCTCATCGATGCAACAAAATAGGTGAGTCTTAAAAGAAATATGCTGAGTGAAAGAAGACAGACATGAAAGGGTCTGTGCTGTATGATTCCATTTATCTGAAACTCTAGAAAAGAGAAATCTAATCTCTTGTGGCAAGAAAGCAGATCACTGATTGCCTGGGACCAGGGGCGACGGGGAGATTGAGTAGTAAGGAGCGCCAGGGATGCTTGGGGGTAATGGAAATGTTTATATCTTGATTGTGGCGGTAGTTTCATGAGGGTTTCATTCATCAAAGCTCAGTGAGCTCCACACACTTAAAATAGGTCTATAAATTATATGTCAATAAAGCTGGGGAAAGGCCATGGGTAAGATTACTATGAATAACCTTAATTTTGGATTTAACAGACAACTTTAAGTTAATAACACTTAAATATAATCCAAATTTAAAATAGAAAGAACTAATGTCAAATGAATGCTTAGAGAGAAATACACACGTGTGCATGGACACACACACACACACACACACACAGAGAGGCATGAGCATACACATATACACAGAGAGATGGTCTCATAACACACCCTATCATGGGGGCCCAGGAATACATGAAAGTACCCCTGTAGGGTTTTCTTAAAAGGATGGAAAGTATACCACAGAAGAAAAATAAGGGAAAGAGATATTTTTT
>NW_004524656.1:5226221-5277466 GCF_000260255.1 Octodon degus | reverse complement strand
CTTGAATATTATAAAACCACATAAACCCTCATCCCTTCCTGCTCCTGCTCCCAATGTCCAAACTCAAATCCTCGATCTAACCTTCCCACCTGAGCGCATCCTGTAGCACCAGTTGGGGAGTACTCAGAGGAGCTGGTGTCAGCTACTCTTGTCAATTTGACTGGTTTAAGACACTTGTGGAGAGGTGACTGGATCACAGGGGCACCGTACCCCATGGGGGCTGAGTCCACTGGTGTCCATGGTTGACTGTGCCATCGGCACGAGGGATCCAGTTGGAGGAGGTAGGTCACGGGAGCACACTTTGGGGCACAGGGCTCGCTGGTGCTCTGCCTCTATGGCCTACTTCCCAGCACCCATGCAGCAGCAACTTTGCCCAGCCATGTTTTCCCACCCAGATGTCTCCGCCTTAGAGCCAGAAGGCCATCGATGCACCATCTGAGACCACAAGCCATAACAAGACCTTTTCATTAATGGGTTCTTCATCTCAGCAGCAGGAAAGCTGAAGGGCCATTCACCTACTCAGGCATATCTCACGCCCTAAGGTATCAACCACTTGCACATGCAGCCTAATCCGTGTCCGGTATGTCCTTACTCTAAAGCAGAGTTCACAAAGTCCTGTTTCTGGGGGATCTGTCAAGTAAGGTATGGACATGGGTGAAGTGGGCCCACTGTGATACATAGGGAATGGTGGGGACTGGGACATACCCAGGAGCACACAGTTCCCATTGAGAGAAACACTTCTGTTCAGAGCTGGTCTATTCATTGTTGACATGTGAGAATGTGGGGCCTTCTGATTTTTCAAACGAAGTCCTTACTGGCAAGTGGTGGATTAACTTTTGGTCCATTTAAATGGGAATACTGAGCTGAACTGAGTCAGTGTGGTTCTGGGCATAGAAGAGCCACTGAAGATTGTTGTCAGTGCCACAAAGGGAGATGGGAGGGGAAAACCGTATGGTGCTGATTCTCCCAGAGAATCTTGTCCTGCCTGGTTTTCCTGACTTGAATTAGGTTGTTCTCATCACTGGAGGAGCTTGGGTTCTCGCTGTCACTAGGAATAGCTGCTGTTCTCTTTGAGGGAGCTCTGGTCTTCACCTTGAGCGTCGCTTCCTGGCAAATCCCTCAGCCTTCTGGCATCGATCCTTCACCCTGCCCACACAGCCTTTCTGGCTTTTCCCCCTGACCCTTGGGCCTCTCTGGTGCAGATACTTGATAGGCACTTGCTCAGGACATTGCTGTGGGCTCTAGGCCTTTGGCTGGGTTCTTTGGGACTCCAGTACACAAATAAATCTTACTCTCTTCTCCACTTGACATTTTGGGTAAATATAAAATAATCCTATAAATTGTGTGTCTTGTATGAAATCTATTCCCTTAAACCACTGACTATAATAGCAACAATAAAAATATTTGAAATGTGGTGCAAGCCAAACAAATACATGGCAAACCAAGGAAGCAAAGAGCCATCAAGTTGTGATCATAGAGGCCAATGTTCCCTTGAGGGACAGGGACTGTGACAGAGCCTAAGAGATGTGTTCTCTGCTAAGAGGATCTGATTAGCCTCCCATTTGAGGCATACATCCTCTATTCAGCATCCCCTGTGAGTTATTTTCCAGCTCATCCTGAAGATCTTCAGTGACTAGGGGACTTGTGTATGCTGTCGCTGTGCTAGCTCCTGGTTCTGACTACTCTTGCAGGCACCAGCCAAGACGGACCCTTCCTCGTGAAGCTTTCCCTGATCCCCACATCTGTCCCGGCTGCACTTCGAATATGCTCACATGCCTTGTGCACCTCAGTTCCCTCCACACGGGTGATCATTTACCAGCCTTTCTACCAGGAAGAGTGCCTGAGAGCTGGGGCTGTACAGCTAGCAGTGAACACACTCAGCAGAGGTATATCAGCCAACATTGTCTCATTCCAAGTGACAAAAACCCCATCTGACTTGCTTCAGGATGCACAAATATATTCTCCATCTAAGTGACCAGGAAGACACAGGCTGGAAGGCTTGGGGGTGGCTGAGTGAGGGTCTCATGCAATGTGACCCACACCTAATCTCACCCCACCTGCCCTCTGGGCTTGACTTCTTCCTCTATGTCCAGGCATAGTGGTTGAAGCCAAGGAGAGCTGATACAAAATGAGTGTGTTTCATTATCAACTCTTTTATAGGTGAGGAGGCAGGGACATGGAGACCTGAAACTCAGGCCCACACAGCTGCGAGTAAAGGAGGATGAAGCTAAGGAAGCTACTGGCTTTCAGGCCCTGTGTGTTAGAGGTCTTGGAACTCAGTTGTCCAGATGTGATATGCTCTGATGAGCTCCAGATGGAAGCTCTTGTGGTCATGCAGGTTTTAGTTAAATGACACAACACTATGTTCTCACCACCACCTGTAACAGCAATATTACGAAATGGTTAGAGCAGAGTAAGGTGGAGAGTTGCCCGGAGGATGCTCGTGTCATACACCACTTCCTGCCTTCTATGGAAAAGGGAGGTTCTTTTACCTGCAGTGCGATTCCCAAAACATCTTGCTTGCAGGCCATCCTCCAAGGCCACACTGGGGATGTCCCTGGGGAAGATGTCATTTTCTGAAAGCTGCTTTCTATGAAACAAGGTAGCAAGGATCTGTGAGGTGATGGCCTCAGATGTTGGGCATCTTAGGTTATTGGACAGAGATGAGTTTCTCTTGCAGATAAATTCCCTCAAATCTTCAGGGAGATGTTGGTGTCTGTTCCAAGAATTACTATACCAAAGTCCCACCTCTGAATGACCTGGCCAGTGCTTGACTTAGGTCCCCAGTCAACAGCTTACTGGCCTCTATCCTGATCATACCTCCTTAAGATAATTTGAAACAATGGCAGGCAAGATGGCAGGGGATTATTGGGCTCTTTCACCCAGGTTGCATCCTCTTCACTGAGCAGGGGCATGCTTAGGAAGGCCCTGGGGGACTCATGTTACCACTTCCCTACCTTCACTCACCCTACTTTTATATGGAAAAAGATTATTCCACTTTCTCACCCTGCAGGCAGCTCCATTTCTGATTCTCAGCAGTGTGGATTTCAGGTCTGGGGCAGGAAGTAGCCCTCTGAGTGAATCCCAGTGCAATCTGTTTCCAAGCAAGTCAGGCTCACCCTAAGACCATCACGTGGTTTAGGGTCTTACTGAAGACCACATCCATTGAACAATGACTGCAGTCTGTCAGCCCAGGGTCTGTGACCTCTTGCCTCTGCCGCTGAGCCAACTCCATGAATGTGCTCTGGGACTTGCACCATCTCCCACCTGGAACTAAGATGAGATCTATTTTGCTCAAAAGTAACCCAATAAACAAAATTAACCTATATAAAAATAAATGTATTGGATTACAGACCCAACAGGACAGAGGTAAGCTTCAGACACAGCTAGACCCAGGAGCTCAAGGGCATCGGCATGTGGGCTCTCTGTTCCCCAAGACTGCTCTTTTCCATGTTTTGGTGTCTTCTTAAGCTCCCTGAGGTTGCCCACTGCTCTTTATCCACATCTTGACCAATTAATGCTCATCATCTTAAAATTAGAGCTTTTCTTCTCTGGTAGGCAAACAAGAACTATGTTTTCTCTCTTTGACCCAAATTTGTCACATGTCCACCCTTGGATAAATTACTGATAATCTCCAGTTTATAAAAGTTTGATTTATAGACTTTTTCATCTGTATGATGATGCAAAAGCAATACAATTCAATGGAAACCTCCCTTCAAATATTGAGTTCTGATCTTTTCCCAGGTTAGCTATATGTCATAGGACCCTTTCTTATAATACTGGCAAGGGCAGTGGCTGCAGTGCGGTCAGCCCCAGCCATGGGGGAAAGCAACCAACATTCCACAGTGCTGTGCTGTGTTGCTGACCCAGGATGTTCCCTAGGTTTTGTGCATTTGATGCTATGATGTCTAGGTTATGGCATTAGCCAAGGAGTATCCCTAAAGTACCATGGAGGTCCACGCTCTGATGGGTCAGGCCTAATCACATGGATCCCTGGAGATAGAACCAATGCCGCCAAAAGAAACAGGGTGAGAAAAGGGGACTTGTTCAGAGAGAGACTGGAGAATGGCAGTTGTATACAAGGCAAACAGATGGGGGACATCAGGGCAACAGAACTCTAAGCACCTTGAGGTGGTATGTAAAGGATACGTGTTATATAAAGGAACGGACCGGTGACTGACCCTCAGTCTGAGCAGGTGGGCACTGTGGAAAAAAGGAAGATGTCTTTTTATCTCCCCTACTCAAGGAAATCCGAGGAGGCAAAACCACTATGTTCTGAGACCTTTTTTCTTTTCTTCTTTATTTGCCTTTACAGTATACTGTCAGTGGACCTCAAGAGGCAAATTTTCTCTGCATCATCCAGGTCACCTGTCTAATTCTAGTTGTCAGGTGCTACAGGACTTCAAGCATAACTCAGGAGGCCAGAATACATGACTTTGAAGGCCCCTTTGCCCAATAAGCTTTGCCCCTCACTCCCACCATCAGATAGTATGTGCTATAGAACGCTGATGCACTTCAGTGACTGTCCAAACAAAACAGACCTAGGAGATCAAATCTACTTATGGTAGGAGAAAGCAAGGAGTAGGGTAGAAGACCTCAAGAATACTTCCAGGGAAAGGCAGATACAGGGGAATGGAGAAAGGATGGTTAATAGGTACAGAGGTATGACACACAGAAAGAGTAATTTAATGTTCTATAGCACAGTAGGGTACCTATGGTTGCACCAATTAATTGACTATTTCCAAATAGCTACTAGAGAGGATTTGGAGTGCTTCCATCACAAAAAAACAATAAATGTCTGAAGTGATGGATATGCCAATTACCCTGATCTGATCATTACACACTGTATACATGTATTGAAATGTCACACTGCACCCTATAAATATGTACAATTACTATTTGCCAATTAAAATATATTCTTAAAAATCTTCCCAGAGCTAGAGCTGGGGATAAGAGTATGCATATGGGTGTATACTCATCCATGGTCTGGGGTCATCTACCTTTGCTATCTCTGGCCACTGGCCTGAGTACAGGTCATGGGAACTGATGTGCCTGGCTGGGTGATTACACAATATAACCAGATATAACTAAAGAGTATTACTGTCGCTGTTCTTGAGTCTCTCTGGAAGTTGCTTGTGGGCCATTTGTGTTCTCCAAAACAGGTTGAGAGAAAAGGCCACCTACTCCACGGTAGTCACTAGGAGACTGCTACCCTAAGAACCCAGCCAGGGAGATGGACAGTAGGGGCAGGATGGGAGGGAGGAGCCAAAAGGGATGTGATTGTAATAGTTCCAGCCTCAGCCTGAACTGCGGAAACTCTGAAATGTGAATTCCACTGCAGACAAAGGTGCTATCTCAGTTACTTTTCTCTCATTGCTGGGACAAAATACCTGACATTCAAAATTAAGGAAGGAAAGGTTTATTTAGCTGGCAGTTAGTTGAGGTTTCAGTCCATACTCAGCTGGTTCCAAGGCAGAGTAGCACCTGGAAGAGGGCAGCTGTTCATGGCGGTGGAAAACAGCAAAACAACAAGGGCAAAGGCAGCAACAGCAGTGGCACAGCAAGCCTCTCTCCTTTCTTTATCTTGCCTTCAGGCTATCTGCCCCAGGGCGGGTGTAGCACTCACACCCATAATCCCAGCATTGGATCATGAATTAATCATAAACTCTAGAAACCCGTCCCAATAACAAAGCCAATAATGAGGCATTGGGGGGGACAACTAGATACAAACCATAACAGGTGCTAAGCTTTTATAACTGTGGGAGTGGGCTCTGTAGAAGGAAGTTCACAAACTCCCAGGGTGGAGAAAACAAAAGTTCTCTTTTGATTTTCCTCTGCCCCCACAATACAGTCAACATAGAAGACTTCTGACACTAGATGTGTGGGAATTTGTCCCCATAACCCAAGCAGTGGTTTCCTCAGTGGGCACCTGCGCATCCAAGTCAGCTCTGACCCTGACCTGGGAGCAGCCCAGGTCCCATAGGTTGGGGCACAGTCATAAAGACTTCCCTTCCTCCCTTCAGCTACCTATCACAACCCTCTGTGTTATGGTGTGTGTCTAGATGTCCCCCAAAGCCTCCTGCAGTCATAAGGTGGGCTTCTAGAGTTTGTGATGGGTTCATGGTCCAATGCTGATTATGGGTGTGAATGCTACATCACTCTGGGGCAAGTAGCCTGCTCATAGTTTAAGGGAGGGAAAGAGCCTTACTCTCTGCCGCTGCTATGCCCTTTTTGCTCTTGCTGTTTTGCTGTTTTCTGCCACCATGAACTGCTGCCCTCTGCCATGTGCCACCCTACCTTGGAGACAGCAGAGTACGGACTGAAACCTCCACAAACTGTAAACTAAAGAAATCTTTCCTTCCTTAACTCTGCACATCAGGCATTTTACCTCAGCAACAAAAGAAAAGTAACCAACACGCCCTGAGAACCTGTTTGTGATCTCCTCGTTCTAAATCAGCCTTCCCACGACCTTTCTTTTGGGCTCCAATTAATTGTTTAAGAAGAACATAGAACTCAGGGAAACATCATTAGCTTATCATAAAGGACATTAAAAGGGACACAAATAAAGTGGGGTGCATAGGACAGGATTGGAGAAGGAGCGCAGTTTCCCTGCTTCCTCTGGACTTTCTACCTCTTAGAACCCTTGGCTATCTAGAAGCTCCTGGAACTCTATCCTTCTGGGGTTTTTTCTGGAGACTTCATTGCACCAGGCTGAGGTTGTGAGGCTAACTGGCTGGGTCAGGGAGCCAAACAAGCCCACCTATTCAGACTCTTCTGGGCCTCTCTGTGCCCCATGCAGGACCTCTTGGAGTGAAGAGGGCCTGTGGCCTATGATCTGACAGGCCTAGGTCAGAACATTTCTGTGTGGCCAGTTCTAAGACAGAAAGATTAGAGTTTCTATGACTAGCCTCAGACAGAGAAATTCTAGTTTCTATGGCCTGCCTTGAGGAGGGAGTTTGGAGCCATAAACCATGGTGAAAATCAAAACATATACCCAGAAATGACACAAACCCTGTTGTGCTGCCTGGGAGACCCCAGAACAATCCTCTGAGATCAGTGGATGCAAGAAGCAGGGATACAGTGCATAGAAGCAGTAATACAGACATGAGGGGACATAGACCAGCATCATGGGGATGGATCCAGGGGCAAAAGCACAGAGACATTGGTCACCTGCCCCTGCACCATGGCAGCAAGCACAGAAGGGAGTCAGAGCTTCCGGTGCTGCCTCCAGCTCCTCCCCCTGCCCTCGCACTTCCACTCCAACCCCGGGCTCCAGCAACAGACAGTGCTCAGCCTCCTGAGTTTCCCCAGAATATATTGCTTGGCTGCTGCTTCCTGCTCTGCACATGGATTATATCAAGTTCACTTTCCGTATCAGTCCCGTCACAAGTCATTAAGCATATTGACAAGCAGAGCCAGCCCGGGCACTAGAAAGGGACGGGGTGTATTTCCACCGCCACCACCTTGTCCAAAATGGTCAGGAGTGCCACCATTCCTGGGCCCAAAGCCAGCAACCTTCCCTGCTCATTAGGACCACAGTGTGTCACAGAGGTCATGGTGACTTGTCCAGTGGGGGGACCTTCCCCTGACTGCAGTTTGGACAGCAGGACTTCAGGAGCAGAGACAAGAGCATCCCAACTCTGAACTCACTGAACAGCAAGAAAGGGTTGAACACGGAGACAGGTCCTTCATGTGTATGGTGCAGCCCCTCCTTCATGGAGCCCACAGACTCCCCAAACCATCCCTTCAACCCCTCCTCTGGGCCGACAGAGTGAGAATCTGAGCCTTTGCTAATGCTGGCTCACTAAGCCTCACAGCAGCCCCATCCAGGTCCTATTTAATCAACATTTTATGGAGAAGGCCCAGAGAAGTCTAGTGGTGAGCTCAAGGCCACACAGCTAGAAAGTAGCAGGGCCTGGGTTCCAAACCCAACACTGTCTAGCCCTGCAGCCAGTAGCATACCCACCAAGCTGTCTTCTTTGCTATTCAGCTGAGGTTCTCGCTGTGAAATCCTGCTCAATAATCCTCTGTGTAAGTGTCTTCTGATGTCTAAATCAATTCACTCTATTTGTAACGTAACCCCACGGCCTCTTCTTTCTTCATTTACTCATAGACAGATGTTTGCTCGACCTGCTGCCCTGCCTTTTTCAGGCATACTTTCAATGTCCATTTTTAGCACACATGGGAGAGAAGTAAAAGGAGGGGTCCATCATGAGTTACAGTAGGCAATAAGGTCCCCCCAAAAGATGGCACAGAACCCTGCCACCCTGTGCAAGGGAGGATACACAAATCTGAGGGTGAGGCTTTCTTTCATTCTGCACCTCAGGTACCTGGTCTGCCTCCCTTGGATCAGGCTCCGATAGGTATGTGTGTGCATGTGCGTACACACACATACACACACACACACACACACACACACACACACACTCGCAAACCCCGTCACCTTCTATCCTGCTCAATCCTCCCAACTCAGCCTTCTCCCTGGCCCCTGTGCACACAGCCTCGCATTCCTCACCCCCTCTTGGGATTTACCCTCCTGTCTGCACAACACCCTGCTCCCCCATGGGCTCTCCTAGCTGCAAGTGACCCAGGTCCAAAAGCAGAATCCCACAGTTCCTGCAGAAGCCACATGGAAGAATAAGTGATTTTTCAAAGGAAATTGAAATCTCCTCTTTACTGCTTTCTAAATGAACCTTATAATTTTCCCCTGTCTGCAACATCCCTGCGTGCTGCCTCCCCCGTGTGTGTCTGGGTGTGAAGGAGAGTGTGGGAGACCACACATGCAGGTCACCTGGCTGGGCAAGCACCCCTGGCAGAGTGGAGGGTGGACAGTCGCTGGACAGGCCCAAGAGAGAGCACTTCGGCCAGGGCCCCACCACACAGCAGCATTGCCTTCTGCTAGGCTGGAGCCCCTGCAATAGAGGCAGACTGACCAAGTCTAAGTCCTCCAGAGCTGTTCCTGGGATGGATCTTCTCAGCCTGCCAGAACCAGGCTGTAGGGAGAGGGAAGGCCCCCAGCAGGGGGTTCCCAGGGTTTTCCTGTATGGGAGCTTGGTGTTAATTCAGGATATTGAGAATGTAATGGGAGCCAGGGTGGGGCAGTCACAGGGGAATCTAATATTTATTTATTTTTATTTATTACATTTATTTATTGTGTGTGTGTGTGGCCAGCTCAGCCCACCAGGGGGCGGGTCTGGCTGGCATGTGGTGCTGGGGATCGAACCGCGGTCCATGTGCTTTGCCAAGCTTGTTTCAAGTCGGTGCTTTAGACCACTGAGCCATCTCTCCAGCCCAGTCACAGGGGAATCTAGAAGGTGAGTGGTGGATCCAGAGCAGGGAAGAGACGTGGCCTGAGCAAGGATAGTGTGGGTGACCGTGGGCACAATGGCTATGTGGGAGGGTCAGCCCCATGCCTAATCCCCAGGCCTCTCCAAGCTGCTCACCCCAGGAGCATGGAAATCAGGAAGCTGTTCTTCCCTCACTAGGGGCAGAGAAAAGCTAATCCAGGCAAGAATGAGCCACTGCCACCCCTGTATTGTGAGGAGCCAGCCTGTCCCCAGCTTCCCCTGGGCAGTGGGCTTGGATATTGGGACTGTGGAGCTATCTTTTCCTGCAACCCCCAGAGTAGGCAGCTAGGCCCCACCAGGCACCAAGATCCCCATCTCCTTGAATAAGTAGGTGCAGCCCACTAGTCATGGTTTGCTAAGGAGGCTGCCGGGGCACCCAAAAGACTCAAACTCCTGGTTCCCATGCTATAGCCCAGGAGTGGGTCTCAAGTCCTGGAGTCACTTCACCCCTTGGAGGTCACGTGGGTGCTGGGGGACTCTCTAGCTCCGAGGGACTCATCTAGAGATGGCGGAGCTGCAAGAAGGGGATTTGGGAGCCTTCCTGGCAGGAGCCCACTGGCTGAGGAGGAGACTGGCTGAGCCCTTTCATGCCCACGGAACAGAGGCCAGCAGGCTGGAGGTGGCAGGGGCAGCAAGGCGGTGGGGTGGCTTGCAACATCATTGAGGGGACAACAATGAACGAGCCTCCCATGGGTCAGGAGACACTCCACAAAGACACAGCTACCTATCACAGCAGGGACAGTCTGTAAGGAAAGGGTACCCGCCCACTAGTGGGCGGGGTCGAGCTGGGCTCCCGATACTGTGCAGAGCCCTGGGTGGAGTCCGCATTAGCCAGAGAAACAGCGCCACCCAAAGCCAAGGTCAGAACAAAGCAGGCGGAGTCTCTGGTCTCCTTTCTCTTCCCACTTGCAAGGCTGGGGGTGCTCCAAGAGGGAGAGAGCTGCACCCCAGGGAAGCAGGAGGCCACCTCCCGCCCTACGTACACTGGGCCTCCAGCACAGGCTGCCTGACCAGAGTGCACTTCACTTGTACTTGCGAGTGTGAGTCTGAAACTTAATTTACTTGGTGACCGAAAGGAAGTCATAGAACCTGCCCAAGGTGTTGTCAAGGGACAGAAAAGCATGTACTTTCAACAGCATGTGGTTGAAAGCTGAGAACCAAGAAAAAATTTAAGATAAATATTTCATATTAATGTCCAATTGCATCTAGTCTGAATGATAGATGAATTACACAAGGGACAGCAACTCCCTTAGACAAGCTCAGGTATGTGCGGTAGGGCGGGTATTAGAAAGGATGGAGTGATAAAGAAGAAACACAAAGGGGCCCGGGAGATAGTTCGGCGCCTGCCTGGCTAGCACAAGGACCAGGTTCGAATCCCAGTCCCCCATGCTGTGCTGGCCCTGTGCCAAGCCAGCCACCAAAACTGAGTGTGGTGGTGCACTCCTGTGATCTTGGCACTGGGGAGGCTGAGGTAGGAGGATCAGTCTGAGTCCAAGCTGCATAGTGAGACCCTGTACCAAACAAACAAATTAATTAATTAATTAATTAATTAAAAAGAAAAAGAGACACAGAATCTCAGGAAAGTCTAACCATGAGGCCAGTCTCGCAGACAGGTGGAACGGGCAGCCAAGAAGGGGCAAGGCGGGCCCCACGGATCTGAAGAGCGGAGCAAGTGTGCAGGAGAAACCATGGGCCATGGAAAAGCGAGGCTGCCCACCTTTCATCCAAAACAGGAGAGCTTTGTTGCTGGCATGCTGATTCTAGCTCTGCCACTCTGGCTGTTTAAGCTTGGGAGAATAGTTAAAACCTCTCTGCCTCAGTTGTCTCATCTATAAAATGGGAGAGTAACATCTATCCAGGAAGGAGGGCTAAGTGAGTTGGCATGTGTACAGATCTTAGATTACCCCTGGCTTGGCCTTCCTCCTTGCCTCTGGTGTCCCACCAGCTTGTCTTAGCTGCTTTCTGAGTATGTACCTGTTCATATCCTTTCCCTCTGCTTCCCAGCGCACCTCTCTCATCCAAGATGGTGGTTTCTGGCCCATGAAGGCCTAGATTCCATATTATGGCTACTTGCTTTTGATGCAGGCTTTGGTTTTTGTTTCTGGGATTGCCAATGGATGTTTCCAGGTTTCCCAGTTCAAATTCTCAAGAACAAAAAGACACCCTGCCCAGGCCTCTCGGTGTGAACAGAGCCACTGGAGCCAGCCCCTCACAGACCACCGAGCAGCTATGGCCAGAGAAAGCGGAGCCACGAGGTGTGACACACAGGCATCTGGGCCAGCCTGGTGTCCTGGGGTGGGGCTGTGAGCCGGGCAGACCCCATAGCGGGCATACCTTACACACAGGGAGGTCACTTGCTGTAACCCCAGGCTGTGGTGAGGATGACAAAGGGCCAGCAGGGGATTGGGAGGCTCTCAGCAGTTGTTTTCCAAGGGCCTTCTGCATGCTCAGAGCAGCACTGAGCGGCAGGTCACTGCTTCTCTGTGCTTTGGGGGCTCGCACTCCCCCAGGCCTCAACCTGAGGTCACACCTAGGTCGTTGCTCCATCCAACACTTCGGGGCTCCCCACCAAACCTCCCAGCCCTACCTCCTGAACAACCCAGGCTGCTCTGGCATCACTGTCCTCGGGTTTCCCAGCCCCGAAGTCCTGCAGCCCTCAATCTTTCGGCCCCACTGGGCTCCATCTTTGTCTCACTTCTGTTTGCTTATTTACCTACCAGGCAGCCCCTTTAGACCAGGTTTCAGGAAGACAAGACTGTGGCTCATGGCTCATAGGCTCTTGGCTCTTCAGGCCCCTGGCTGCTCCCAAAAAAACTTTGCAAACTAAATGACTGACCAAAGAAGGTCTGAAGTTGGCTGTGACAGCACGCTGAGGACAGGAAGCTGGAAGGGGGAAAAGATTTGCCTGAGTACAGCTAGAGAAGGGAAACCACTCAAGGGGTGCAAACAAGGGGCAAAGGCAAAAAGGAGAGATGAGGGGGTGAAGGGAGGGGAGATGTGGGGCTTATGGAGCTACAGAGAGGTGCAGGCTGGACAGGAGGAACAAAGCCCTGTCCTCGCCTTCTCCTGGTCTCCACCCCCTCTCCTGCCCTTTCCTCTCGCTGCCTCACAGCCCCAAGCCCTGTGGGAGGGAGGCTGCTACCCTGACCCCTGCCCAGGAGTCACTGGAAGTCCACAGCAGCACCAATACCAGGAGCTTTGCCCAGAGAGCCTGAGATCTGACGGCAGTAATCCTGGCGCTGGCTGTCTACTAAGAACCAGTGTGGTCACTGCTCACCTTGTCTTTCCAAGTTCTGGGAAGCCAGAAGTTCCATTCTCCTCTGGGTGGCTCTTCCATCTCTAGAGATCCCCAGTTTCATTCTGGAATCTTCTCTCTTGCTTCTTCACCCTTGTCAATAATGAAGAACTCATTGCATTCAATGAGCAATCGAATGCCCTGCTGGCCCAGAAGGAAAAAGCACCCAGAAATCTCCAGGGGAGCTCTGACCACTCTCCCCACTCCCTCTCATCTCTTAAATGGAGGACATGGGATGGTGTTTTCCTGTATTTCCAGCTACTCAGCCAGGTATGCGCTGGAGTGAGCAAGGAAGGTGCATGTTTACTGAGCTCCAACGAAGTGCTCCTCGTGTGGTAATATTATCTTATTTAATACATCAGTGGGGCTCTGAATTTCCTTAGGGGACTCCTTGAAACCCTGGGGGCAGTTCATGACCCAGCCCTAGGATTTCAGAGATTTGGAGTCAGCTTCTACCCCCCCCCCCGACATCGCCTCCTCATTCCCTGTCATCCCTGTCACGTTCCTGGACGCTCTCGACCTGGCCGTTCAGCAGAATCATCCAGGCAGAAGCTCTCATCATGTGATGCTCAGTCCCTGCCCTCCCTGGGCTGGTCAGGTAACCCCAAGTGACTCTGATGCCTCCCAAAGGTCAAGCAGGGGTAGGTCCAGGAGAGTCACCACATTGGCCTCTTTGTTCCACTCTCTCTTTGGCCTGCTGACCTAAGAACTGAGAAGAGTACCTTGCCAGCCATGGGGGAGCTTCCCTGAAGCCTGCTCCTCTGGCTTCCTGAGCTCTCCCGCTGTCTTCTCCTCTGCACACCAGCTTGCTGCTGGCAGCCTGCAGGGCAGAGGTCAGGTGGCCCACCACAGGCCCCCCTGTGCCTCCACAACCAGCTCCCCTCTCCTCCCCATCCAGCATGGCTCTGTACCTCACCTCGGCCTCAGGCTGCTGCAGAGCAGAACAGAGCGCTGGTTCCCCTTTCCACAGCGGTCTCTGTCACACTGCAATGTAATTGCTTGTTTACCTGCTGGGCTCACGCAGGAGAAAGGAGCTCTATCTTACTCTTGGCGTCCCCAGAGCCCAGCACTGGGTCTGGTTGAGCCAGGAGCTCAGTAAATGTTTGTTGATGTATTCTACAGAGGGACTGAGTTAATGACTTCATTCCTTATTCTTTTTAAGGTATTTGTTGATTTTAAAGGCAATGCTTAGCCCAAAGACATAACAAACTCAGGATGGAATTTTAGGAATCATGGCCCTAAGAGTCTTGACCCTTCTAGATCACCTGTAGTTACATCCTGGGAGCTCCTAGAGGGGTCCCTGTAGTCCTGCCCTGCTGACCACTCGATGACCCTGACCACCTTTCACAGCCCAGGAGTCTCAAGGCCCCCTCAAATCTCCCCACCTCTCCTGCGCCTCTTGCTGATGGAGGAAGTGATTCACCTCCACTCAGCACTCATCCCTCCTCCTGTCAGCTGCCCACAAAGCCCTGGGCCCTGTTTACTTGGAATTCCACAAAGGACAAAGCCCCAGCCGGCTGGTGCTGCTCCTGCTGGAAAGTAATGTTCTTCCTGGCTTTGGCTGAGGTGCCTGTTGGTACATTTCACTGTTTCCTTCCTTCTGTGGACATCACCCCAGTGGTGGAGCCTCCTGTCACAGAGGGGCTTCCTTCAGAACATAGGGATGGCTGTGGCAGAAGCCTTTTGAGTGGCCTGTGATCTGACCAAACCTCCTCCTCACCCCAGCCAGACTCTTTAGGGCAGGAGACAGATGCTGGCAGAGATCCAGGCTGGGCTGAGCAGAGAAAGCTGTGGAAATGTTCTCCAAAAGATTGCTTCTTGTAAATCACACACACCATTGTGCAGGGCTGGTGTCCCTCCTTTACTGCCTGCTCCCTGAATACCCCTCATTCTTGGCAACCTGAAGAGGGACTTGCCCATTCCCTCCCCTCTGCTTCTCAGGAAACTGAGCCTTTCTGCTCTGCCTGCTGAGAGTACGTGAGACTCTAGGACCTGAACACGTTCTCCAGCTGCTGAGGGCCAACATGACTAGTCAATGTGGCCTCCAACCCTCCCTGGACGCTGAGGTGATTTATCCTCCCCTCAGGCACCTGAGGCACATGCGGCCTAGAGCAGTTAAAATGCTTGTCCAGAGCAAGCTGGGAATGAAGCCTGAGTTTTCCTGAGCTGAGCATTCGCCCCTCATGTGATGTCATGTCACAACCTTTATGTGATACAACTCTGTGCACAGACCTGGATGTGGGAGAGAACCAGGATGTAGCTTCACTTAGCTCCCTCCCCTTCCTCCTGCTCTAGAACTGAGCCCCACTGGTGAGGCTGTAGTGGTTGATGCAGGGTGTCAACTTGAGAAGTAAAAAACTTAGCTAAATGAGTTCAGCAATTCCATGACCCGGGCCCCCGAGGGCCCACTCTAGAGTGACTGAGCACAGAAAAGATATAAAAGGGAACTGAGGAAGGTTGATGTGCGCCAGCCACTTACTGCAACAAGCACGGAAGGGAGGGAGAGAGGCTTGCTAGAAGCTGCAGCTTCCGCTCCTCCCTTTGCTTTGCTGTTTTCCACCGTCATGAACTGCTGCCCTCTGCCATGTGCCACCCTGCCTTGGGGCAGCCAAGTATAGACTGAAACCTCCACCAACTGTGAGCTGAGTAAACCTTTCCTTCCTTAATTTTGGGTGTCTGGTATTTTGTCCTAGCAATGAGTGAAAAGTAACCAAGACAGAGGCTGCGGGAGGGGCGAGAGTTGCTAAAGCTTTCCTACATCAAGATGGAGCCTGAAGAAAAACCTAAGTGAGCGCCCAGTGTCTAGAAGAGAAGAACTGGAGGCGTCGCCCACAAAACCTGAGAAATGTGTCAGGGTTCAGCCCCGATGGTAAAACAGTTCTGGTCAGAAGTGTGGCTATTTTTTTTCTCTCTTGACTTGTGGCTATAAAAATACGTTTTCTACGCTGGGTATGGCAGCACCCACTTACAATGCCAGTGCTCCATAGGCTGGGGCAAAAGGAAGGCCAGGAGAGCAGGACCTTGTCTCCGAATTTCAATTTTTTTTTCATACATATGGGAAATTTTGCCAAGTTTGCTTTCTTTATTTGTTTTTCTAAACCATGTGAGTATGATTTGCAGACACCAAAACTACACCCCTAAATATTTCAGCTTATTTCTTTTAAAAGCAAGGGTATTCTCTGACAGACCAAAAACGCCATTATTACACCTAAGAAAAATTAACAATTTCTAACTCACCTAGAACCTACTCTATCTTCACATTTCTATAACTATCCCAGAAGTGTATTCTTTCATTGTTTTTGATTTGTTGTTATTGTTGTTTCTTTGTGGTACAGGGGACTGAACTCAGGACCCTGGGCTTGACAGGCAGGCACTTATTCTACTGAGCTATCTCCCTGGCCCTTTCATTGGTTTTTAATACCAGACTCTAATCAGAAACCTTGCATTTAATCTGAGTGTGGTGTCTGTTTAGTCTCTTCTGTCTAAAATTCTCTCGGCCGGGGAGATGGCTCAGATGAATAAGCGTTTCCCTGGCAAGTGCAAGGACCTGAGTTCAATCCCTGGTTCCACCAAAAAAAATAAATAATTTTGGGCTGGTGAGATGGCTCAGTGGTCTAAAGCACCTACTTAGAACAAGCTAAGCCAAGCAAAGCACAGGGACCGCGGTTCAATCCCCAGCACCACATGCCAGCCCGCCCCGCCCCCTGGTGGGCTGAGCTAGCCACACACAAAATAAATAAATAAATAAATAAATAAATAAAATTTAAAAAAATAAAAAATAAAATAAAATTCTCTCGCTCTGTCTTCTCTCTGTCTCTCTGTCTCTGTCTCTGTCTCTCTTTCTCTCTCTCTCTCTCTCAATACTGCCTTTTCTTAAGATCTCGGGCTGGTAATCTTATAAAATGTCTTTCTACCTAGGCCTTTCTGATTATGTCCCTATGGTGTTATTTAGCTTCCTGTGTTCCCTGTAAACTGTATGTTAGAGCTTCAGTTTGATTGGATTCACTTTAAAGATTGTTGGCATGAGTACGTATGTGTAAGCAGCCTGTCAGGGTGGCTCTAGTGATGCCCCTTCTAGGGTCTCACTCTTTGTACACATCCCCTGGGGTAGGCTAGACCCTGTGACTGGCTTCTAGCAAAGAAAATGTGAAAGAGGTAATGGGGTGTCCATTGTGAAATTAGGTTATTTAAAACCATGGCTTCTGCTTTGAGTTTCTCTCTCACTCTTTCTTTGCCTTAGGGGAAGTCAGTTCCCTTGTGCGGAGGCCTCACTAGCACAGGGGCAAGGCCTACCAGCCACCATGGGAGTACGCCTGGAAACAGATCTCCCCACCCCACTCCTGTTCAGCCTTTGGAAGAGGCCCACTTGCCAACAGTTCGCCCGCAGCTTCATGGCACCCAGCTAAGCTGTACCTGGATTCGTGAACCTCTGAGGTCATAAACATTTGTTGTTTTAAGTTGCTAAGTTATACAGTATTTGTTATGCATAGCTAAGGACTGAATTGTGTCCTTCTCCAAACTCTCAGAATTCTATGCTGAAGCCTAACTTCCAAAACAATTTTTTGAAGGTCAGATCATTAGGAAGTAGCCAAGGCTAAAAAGTGAGACTTGGAGTAATGAGTTCTAATCTAACTTCCCTACCCCACGCCCAGACACAGGGAGGAGGGACTGTCCGAAACCAGGAAGAGAGCCACCAGACACAGAACTGACAGGCTTCTTGATCTCCAGCTTCCCAAACTATGAGAGTCCTTTTCTGTTGTTTAAAGCAGCCAGTCTAGTGTAGCTTGTCACTACAGCCCGAGCAGGAATGCCTCTGTACAGGTAACGCTCTCAACTCCATATCCTATCCCCTATAAAGCTTATTCAGGCCAAGTAATACAGCTTCAGACGTGATGGTATGAACCTCATATTGTATATGTCAGGCTTCCCCCTATTTTCATCACTTGCCAAGTACAGCCTTTGAAAAGAATCGTTTTTCCTTTGACAACCAGCAAGTTAGCTGGAGAAATACCTCGACTCACTAGAATATCCTGTTCTGCAACAAACTTCCACCTGAAGCTATTTGACTGAATCAATTATTTCTTTCACAACTGCAAAATAATTATCTTCCCATCATTATTTCCATATGTATTGGTTAGTGTTTTTCACAAAGAGGATTTTCCTTATCAACAGAAATTAATGGCCACTTCTAAAACAGGATGGGGTCTTGGTTACTTTTCTGTCATTGCTGAGACAAAATACCAATGCCCAAAATTAAGGAAGGAAAAAGGTTTATTTGGCTCACAGTTTGTGGAGGTTTCCGTCCATAATCAGCTGGGTCCAAGGCAGAGTGAGTGACATGGCACAGGGGCAATGCCTCAGGGCAGCGGAAGGTGGAGGAAACAGCAAGAGGCAAGTGGGGCGGTGCAAGCATCTTCTCCTCCCTTATACTGTAGACGGGCTGCGCCCCTACCCCCAGGGTGGGTGTGGTACTCACCCCATCTCCCGGCCCTCCTCTTGCACAGGTTCAGGCTGTTTACAGGGGGAGGACCCTGTTCCCTGCTGAGTGGCTCAGTTAAGCTTCTGAACTTCTCAAGTTGACACAGTGCATCAACCATTGCAAATGGATAAACGCTTAATTCTTCTCACTTATTATTTTAAATAAAGAATTAGTTTAATACTAACCTCCAATGGTAGTAAATGAATGTCTCTTTCCTCTCTTAAATCATCTAGTTATTATCTATCTATCTATCTATCTATCTATCATCTGTCTATCCATCCATATCTATCACTATGGTATCCTGAACATTTGTCTGTTACATATTTTACAATAATTGAAATCATTTTCTGTAAATCTCAGATTGTCCCAGATTTTGCAATTAGGAATCGCTGCAAATTAGAGGAGCCCTATTTTGAGTTCCAGGCCCCTAAGAAAAGATTTGCAAAGAGGACTCTCTGCAGCTCTCCCTATAGCCATCTCTCTACCATTCTTTGAAATTCCTGCTAGAATCTTTGGCAAGTGAGAAAGCACCCAAGAGATGGATGGAGGAGGGAAGAAAGAGGGAGGAAGGGGAAGCAAGAAAAGATGCACATGTACCAACTGCCCAAGATGGATGTAATCATTATGTACCGCAAATATGCACTAATGCAAATAAATGGATAAATAAATAAATAGAAATCCCTGCCATAAATTATGAATGATGGGGAAAGTGAAGGGAAAGAAAAATGAGGCAAAAGAATAATGATTCCTGTTTCAGAAATAAGCTATATATACCAGAAAAGGAAACTGAGCCAGTGGACCCCTTCAGAGCTAGTCCTAGTGGCCTTACCAGTTCACTGTCCTAGGCCCTGTGCCCTGGCCTCTCTGGGGCTCCCTGAAGGTTTGCTATAGAACCGCAGGAAACGCTACAAAGAGCAGAAGGCAGAAAGTCTTGCATGCATCTGCATTGGCATTCCTGGAGCCTGCGTCCCAAAGTAGGGTGGCAAAAAGAGGATTAGGAGGTGCAGAAGGAAGACCCAAGTGACCACAATGCCTTCCTCATGCCTGAAGGCTGGTAGTTGGGAGACAATAGTAAATACCCCAGTACTGGAGCTTGGCATAAAGGCAGTAATTGGTCTCTAGAAAGCTTCCAACCTCCTTCAAGGAGAAAAGCATGGTACACTTGGGGTCCTATGACCCGTTTCTGCCTCCGGGACATCAGTCTAAAGCCCATCACTACAATCCAGAGGGGATGGCCATGATCAGCACATTTGAGAGAGGAAGGAAAAATGCTTTAGCTTTCACACAACCCCGCACCCCAGTCTTGCCCCCTCTCCACTGGGGATGATCCAAATGGAGCTGAGCTGCAAGCTCCCAGCCCCGTCTCCTGCCTGGCTATCCCCACCTCCACCTTGAACTTCCTAATGACAGTGAATGAGTTAAGATGCTGGTCAATGGCAAACAGTGCAGCTGCTTAGTGCGGGGCCTTCTGATATTGATGCTTTTGTGCCTGGATCTCCACCTAGGATACCGACACAGCCGTGGCCCAGGTTGGGAGGTACTGGAGGCTCCTTACACGTGACTACTTTCAGTCCTTTACCAACACCTGCTCTCCAAAATCCCCCAACCCCTACCTTTTAGGCTCCCCCATGAAGACGGGATATCAAGACTCTAAAAGCCAATGAGATGTAAGGCAGGAGCAGTCACTCAGGTCTCTGTGGTAAAGCTTGTGGAGCTCTGTCCAGCAAGCTACCTTCTCAGCAGGCCGCCACCCAGGACCACAGCAAAGCAGACAATAGATAACGCATAAAGCCTAAGAGAACACCAGAAAGGCAACAGAGACACTAGATGCTCTCTCAACACAGGCTCCATCAGTAAAGGGGCCTTGCCTTGTGTTGGAGCTCCACGTGATCTGCCTCTGCAAGGCTGGGCCTGTTGTGCCTGCCCTGGGCAGACTCACAGCAGTTGTTTAGCAGCAACAGGCAGAAGTCACTCTGTAGAAAGCAGTGGATCCTAGACCCTCGGCCTGCTCAGGTACCAGGGACACGTTCCCTGCGCATATTCTCCATTTGAGCACACACATGTCCCTCCACCCTCGCGTAGAGGACTCTCTCTGGTCAGCTTCTCCCTCTTGTGCACCACTGATACAGCCCTCTCATCCCCAAGGAGGAAGAAGGCTGACTTTGAGGCTGGCCTGTACTTGCCAGAGCACACCGCCGCAGTGGGAACATCTGATGCTCAACTATGGCAGCCTTCTCAGCTGCCTCTTGCCCTTACCTGTACCATGCATGCCTTCCGGCCTCCTATCCATCCAATGGACAGTACTCAGGTGATAGACTGAGTGGAGTGGTACCCCCTGCTCCCTAATTGCTGATGCAGCTGTATTTGTAGATAGGGCCTTTAATGAATGTTCAATGAGGTCACAAAGTGGGTTTCTGATCCCACAGTGGAGATCTGGTAGGGGTCCTTGTAAGAAGAGGAAGAAACACCAGAGATGAACACACAGAGGGAAAGGGCTATGTGAGGATACAGCAGAAAGGCGGCTTCTGTGAGTCAAGGAGGGATGTCAGAGGACAAATCCAACTTGCTGACAATTTGATCTTGGACTTCCAGCCTTCGGACCTGTAAGAAAACAAATTTCTGTTGTTCAGCTATGCACTCTGCTGTATTATTTTAGATCATCCAAGAGCCTGCCCCTTAGCTCATGGGGGCCTGCACATTCGTTCAGTTGTTTAAGTGGTGCTTAAGCAAAGCAGTCAGGCTCAGGATACTGTGGTTCAATCCCCAAATCCTCCAGCCTTACCAGACCTGCCCTTAAAGCATCCTGAGCCAGAAAAAAAATCTCAACTTTGGGCCAGGGAGATGACTTAGTAGACTAAATGCTTGCCTGGCAAGTGCAAGGGCCTGAGTTCAATCTCTGGTTCTGCCAAAATACATACATACATACATACATACATACATACATATATCATCCCTAGCAGACTGATGTCTTTATATTTGCCTCAGATTTCAACAGGCAAAGGATAGGAAGGTAAATAAGGCAAGCTACTGTCCAAAGGAGCTTTAAATGCAATAAGAACAAATAGGTCAATGAAACAGAGTTGAGAATCTAGAAATAAGCCTTCACATTTAAGACTGATCGATTTTCAACAGAAATGTTAAGACAATTCAGCCACGCAAGAATAGTCTTCTCAGTAGCTGGTGCTGGAACAACTCGACATCCAGGTGCAGAAGAATAAAATCAAATCACTACCTCACACCATATACAAAACTTAACTCAAAGTGGATTCAAGAAATACATTTTGAAGCTGAAACATAAAGCTCTTAGAAGAAAACACTGGCGCAAGCAACAATAGCTCCAGAAGATATCATCAACTAAAACTTTTTCTACTTCAAAGCACACCATCAAAAAATAAAAAAAAAAACAATGCATAGAATAGAAGAAAATCTTTGCCCTGTGCAAGCTCACGGCAGTTGTCCAGCCTACAGCTAATAAAGGGATTTGTATCTAAAATACATAAAGAGCTATGAAAAGTTCATAATAAAAAGGCAAAACAAAAAAAAACCCTCATTTTAAAATAAGCAAAGTCTCTGAATAGACAGTTCTCCAAGGAAGATAACAAATATATAATAAGCTCAGAAAGAAAGATAATATGCTCAGCATCATTAGTCATCAAGGAAACAGACAGAAAGCAAAGCAATACAACTTGACACCCACAAGGCTGGCTGCAACAAAGAGACAGACAACAGAAAGCATCAGCAGGGATGTGGAAAAGGTGCAGCCCTCCCATCGCTTCTGGACATGTAAACTGACACAGCCTTTTGAGAAAGAAGTCCAGCGTGTCCTCAAAGGGTCAGACATGACTACTCTGGGATCTAGTAATTCCACCCATGAGTGTTTATGCAAGTGACATAAAAGCAGATACGTTAAAGAAAAAAAAAAAAAAAACTTGGTTAGGAGCATAATTCATGGTAACCAAAATGTGTAAGCAACTCTAATATTGTATCTGTTGATTTGCTGTTCAGATATAAAAATAAATGAGGGCTGGTGAGATGGCTCAGTGGTCTAAAGCACCTACTTAGAACAAGCTTAGCAAAGCACAGGGACCGCGGTTCAATCCCCTAGCACCACATGCCAGCCAGCCCCACCCCCTGGTGGGCTGAGCTGGCCACACACACACAAATAAATAAATAAATAAATAAATAATTTTTTTAAAATAAAATAAAATGTATAAGTGTAATATCTTTTAAAAAAATAAGTGAAATACTAATACATACAAGGATATAGATAATTCTGGAAGGTATTATATTACATGAAAGACCACATATTGTACAATTCATTTTTTAAAAAAATGCCTAGGATAAGCAAATATGATAGATGTCTTAGTTACTTTTCTCATTGCTCGGAAAAAATACTTAACACCCAAAATTGAAGGAAGAAAGGTTTATTTGGCTCACAACTTACAGGGTTTCAGTCCGTAACCAGCTGACTCCAAGGCAGGAAGGCATAGCACAGGGCATCACAGGGGAGAAATAATCTGTGGTGGATGAGAGCTGGCAAAGCAAGCGAGGGACCCTAGCAGATTCTCTCTGACCCTTTTATATACTATCTAGGATACTGGGTTTAGGGTGGGTGTCAAAACAGCCAGTGGACTAAATTAGTAATAATATACTCTTAGCCCCAGCATCCTTAACACTAGCATTGCACCAGGAAACAATCTCAGCATCACCCACTCTAGATCCAGCCACCCCTGAAAAGCCCACCAATGACCACATGAGGCTAGACACAAGCCCTAACAATAGAGACAGAAAGTAGACTCATGGTTACACTTGAGAGACAGATGGCAGAGGGAAGAGGGGCAGGGTTTCTTTGGGGAGTAATTAAAATGCCCCAAAATTCATAGCAGTGATGGTTACTCAAATCTTGTGAATAACCTAAAATCCACTGAATTGTACACTTCAAATATCTAAGGCATTTGGCGTGTAAAGTATTTCTCAATTAAACTATTAAAAATATCATGAGATTTTTGTCTCTGAAGATAGAGAAGATATGCCTTTTCTTATTCCCTCACTAGTTACAACTAAAAACCCTGTAAGAAGAAATGTGAGAAAGCTCCAAGAACAAGTGAAAATAAACCTTTTAGGGACCTCCAGCATGAAGACAACGCAGTGGCAAATGCTTTGGGTTTTATTCTTGCCTCATCTTAGACTTGAAGCTGAAGAAGCTAGCGACCCAAGAACACTAACAGGAACAGCAAAAAGAATCCCCAAAAAAACTTGCTCTCTGCGGGAAGACAGACACTTTTAGAGTCTGGACTCTCTGTTGCAGTTAAACACCACAGAAGAAAGGCATGGCCCTTTCTCCAGCAAAGGCTGAGTGAGAAACCTAGACTTCCTAAAGCATCCCACTTTACTGCAGTTGCACAAGGAACTGCAACTTGCATCTCCCAATAAGCAACAAGTTTGCCACTACCGTCACGTGGCTTCATGGGAAATGACACGGGGCGAATGACTTCCGGTAGGCCCAACACGAATGAGGCGCCGCTTCTTTCCATTCTGGAGTGATGCCCGAGGAGGTCAGTGGAGAGTCAGGACATGGCCACCCTCCTGGGGTGTCAGTGGAGACCATCTGGGCATCTGGGGATATGGAGTTCCCCTCCCTGCCCAGCAAAACTGAGAATCACCCATCCCAAATCCGCTGTCAGGTGTCAGCAAAGGCTTCTGCCTTCTGGACAGAGGTTAGAACTCCATCTGGGAGTAAAACAGAGAAACTGGACATCTCATGGTATGAAAATGTCCAGGTTTCAGTTGAAATCACTAATGGAGAAAACCAGGACAATCTCAAACTGAAGGGAAAAAAATAACAAACATCGGCACCAAGATGATAAAAATGTTAGACTTATCTAACAAAGAATTTAAAGTAGCCATGATTTTTAAAATATACTCCAATGAACATGAATATGCTTTAAAAATGAAAAAAAAAAGGAAAACCTCAGCAAAGATCAGATCTAAAGAATAATGAAGTAGAAATGGTTTGCTGTTGTTTTTCTGCCTTTTGAGACAGGATCTCTTGATATACAGCTGAAGGTAATCTTAATCTCACTATGTAGCTCAGGCTGGCCTCAAACTTGTGTTCTTCCTGCCTCAGCCTCCCCATGAAGCTGGGATGACAGAGAGGTACCACTATCTCTAGCCCAGATGGAAGTGTTTGGAAAGAAAAAGATATATTAATCAAAATACAAAGTTCGGTGGATGTTCTCAACAGAAGAATGAGGGGAACGAAGGAAAATTTAGTGAACTGGAAAATCGAAAGTTGAAATTACTCATCATGAACAACAAAGAAAATAGATTTTTTAAAAAAGGATAGAGCCACAGGGACCTGTGGATTATTACAGAAGATCTAATATTTATGTCACCAGAGTTACAAGGGAAACGAAAGGGCTGAGAAGTATTCAAGGAGAGAATGATTGAGCACTTCTGAGAGTTAGCAAGAGATGGCAACCTATATATTCCAAGAGCCATGAACCTCGAACAGTATTAACTCCAAGAAATCCCTTAAAGACACATCATAATTAAACTTCTGGAAATGAAAGACAAAGAAAAAAACATTAAAAATCAATCAGGAAAAAAAGACAATTCAACAATAGGATGAAATTCTTTGAATTATAGTAGATTTGTTATCAGAAACCACACGGAGGCTAGAAGGAAGTAGAACAATACTTTTCAATAATGAAAGAAAAAAAACTGCAACCCAGAATACTGCAGCAAGCAGAAGTGTCCTTCAGGATAATGTCCTCTGTCCTTTAGAGAAAATCAGAACATTCTATAATAAGAGAAAACTAATACTGTTTGTCACAGGCAAGCTGACTCTAGAAGATGGCTAAAAGGAATTTGCCTTAGTTACCTTTCTTGTTGCTGAGACAAAATACACCAACATCCAAAATTCAAAGAAAAGAAAAGCTGGCCAAATAGCTCAGCGGATTAAAGGGCCTGCAAGCAGGCATATGGTCCTGGGATTCCGGTCCTGCTGTGCTGGCCCCACCCCCGGGGACATGCTGAGACGACTAATGTGACTGGGCATAGTGGCACACACCTGTAATCCCAGCTCTGAGGAGGCTGTAAACAGGTGGATCACTATGAGTCTGATCTAGTAGTGTGTGAGACCCTGAACACCCTGTAGACCTTTCTCTAAAATACAAAAATAAAATAAATAATAAGAAAAAATTAAAGAAAGAAAGCTTTCCTGTAGTGCTCAGGTTTGTCGAGGTGTCATCCACAGTCAGCTGGCTCCGAGGGCAGGCTGCATGGCTGAGGGGCATCACAGAGGAGAAACCCTTCATAGCAGGCAGGAAGGCAGCAACACAGTGAAGAAGCAGCAAGCAGCAAGCGAGGGAAGCAGCCCTGAGTCTGTCCCTTACACTCCACCCCAGGAGGATCTGCCCATTATCCACTTCCAGGAGTGGATACCCGGTCAGTGGGCTAATTTAGTAGTCATACATTTAATCCCAGCATCACACACTCTAGATCAGCCACTTCTGAAAAGCCCCACTTAGGACTACATAAGGCTTCATGGAGACAGCTAGACAAAAGCCACAACACAGTTCTGTAAACAGAGAAAGGAAAAGATGGTTAATGGGAAACTGAGAGCATTGGGAAGAAAGAGAGATAGAAAGGAGAGGGGAGGGGAGGGGAGAGGAGGGGAGGGGAGGGGAGGGGAGGAGAGAAGAGAAGAGAGGAGAGGAGAGGAGAGGAGGGAAGGGAAGGGGAGAGGAGGGGAGAGAGAATATGGCTTGGCATGATAGGCTTTCCTCCTTCTCTTGAGTTGCCTAAAATATTTTTTATTATTAAAACAAAATTATCACATTATATGATATAGTTCTAAATATATGAGTAGAAAATATTGGAGGTATTTCTAAATGGGGAGGGTAAATGATGTAAATCAATATTTATAGATCATGCCACAGAGCAATAGCAGAAAATATGCCTTTTTTTCAAGTGCCCACAATCAACTATCAAGATAGTCCATATACTAAGCCACAGGACAAAGCTAACAGAATTTAACAGAATATAATTTAAAAGAGTTGAAATTATACAGGGTGCACTGACCAGTTCCAAAGGTTTAAAATAGAAATTAATATTAGAAAATAGTGGGGAAATCTCCAAACCTTTGGAAACTTAGCAACATAAATAATCCATAGGTCAGGGGCCAGTGAGATAGCTCAGTAGACTAAAGCACCTATTTAGGCAAGCTTAGGCAAGTTTAGGGACAGTGGTTCAATCCCCAGCACCATATCCCATACCAGCCCTGCCCCAGGGCAGGCTGAGCCAGCCACAGAGTCCCAGCATGCGCCACCACTCCTGTAATCCCAGCACTGGGGAGGCTGAAGGAAAGGAGGATCGCCACAACTCTGAACTGTATAGTGAGACCCTGTACCAAATACATAAAATTTAAAAAAAAAAATTTTTTAAATCAAAGAGAAAGTCTTAAAGCAAATTTCAAAATATTCACTAAGTAAAACTGAAAATACCACCATGTGTATCATTATGGGCATACATTTGGAGAAAAGTGTCGTTGCACTATTTTGTCATTGTATGACCAGCACAGAGTATACTTGTAAAAACTAAGCTGTGACACAACTGAGCGGTGTAACACTATGGGACACTGTCATATAGACACTCTGTCACTGATTGAAATGTTGTTCTGTGGCTTGTGACTGTATGGTGTATAAAAATTTGCTAAAGCAAAACTGACAAGAAAATATATAGCCCTAAAAGTGCATGTTAGAGAAGAGAAGTCTCCATTCAATAATCTAAGTTCCAACTTCAAGAATCTAGAAAAACAAGAGCAACATAAACACAAAAAGGAACAGAGTTAATAACAGCAAAAGAGGAAAAATAATAGAGAGAATCAATGAAACAAGGAGCTAGCACTTTGAAAATATCAATAAAATTGACAAACCTCTAGGAAGACTGACAAAGAAAAAAAGAGCAAAGTCACAAATTACTAGTAAAAGGAACAAAAAAGGAGGTATCAGTAGAGATCTCGTAGACATCATCAAGAAAATACTAGGGAAGTACTACAAACAACTCCGTACGCTGGGCGTTGACAGCTCATACAGAATGGATCGATACCTTGGAAGAAACAAATACCACAACTCACCCGGGATGAAACGGAGTTTCATTTGAATGCCCCTATGTAGATAGCTAGGACATTGAATTCATAATTTTGAAACTCCCCCTATAAAAGAAATATCTATCTCCAGACCGATTTCAGCACCTAATGCTATTAAATGTTTAAGAGTTAACACAAGTTCTATACAATCTCTTCCAGAAAAATGGATAAGGAAGGACTCTCAATTTATTTAGTGAGGATACTATTATCCTGATACCCAAACCAGACAAAGACAAGACAAAAAGATAGAAAACTGGAGACCGATATCCCTCATGAATATAGATGTGAAAATCCTTAACAAAATACCAGCAAATAGAATTCAGCTATATACAAAAGAAATTATACACCATGCCACAATGAAATACATTCTAGGGATGTAAAGCTGCTCCGATGTTTGAAAATCAATCAGTGTAATTTGCCATATTAACAGGCCAACGAAGAAAAATCACATGATCCTATCAATTGATGCAGCAAATGTATTTGATAAAATTTAATATCTATTAATCACTAAGAGGGGAAAAAAATCTCTGAAAAAGAAATAAAGAATTGGATAAAAGGCATCTGCCAAAAAAACATACAGCAAAAATGATGTATAATTATAGAAGTAGGTATAATTTATGGGTTACCAATTTTAAAGTACAGATGTAAAACTTTTTTATATAAATGTTGAAAAAGAGCATAAGCAAAGACAATGAGATATGTTTTGATGAAGATGACATAGAGGGCAAATAAACACATGATGAGATTGTGCCTATCATTAGCCATTTAGAGCAGTGCCAGTGAGAGTTGATGACAATGACTTATTTTTGCATGCCTATGAGGACAGCTGAAAAAAAAAAGATAGTGACAACCCCAAATGCTTACAAAGCTACAGAAAAACATTGCTGGCTGGATTGTAGAATTGTACAGCCATTCTGCAGAACACCTCAGCAGATCAGGGGGAAAAAAACTAAAAGGGAAAACACAAAATTGTAAGACCCAGAAATTTCACTCTTGGGCTTGATCCCAGAGAAATAAAGACATTTTTACACCAAAACCTGCACATGCATGTTATAGCTACTTTATTCATAATAATCCCAAACTGGAAATGTCAGTGAATATTTAGTAAAACCCTGATGTCCCCCAATCAATGAATGGCACAGCCAGCTGTGGAACACTTGTACCATGAGCCCCTACCCAGGGAAGACAGAAGAACCAGGGCTGAGTACGTGGCACAACCGAGAAAACCACGCTGAGTAACAAAAGCCAATCTCAAAGGGTTACACTCTGTTCTATTCATAAGACTTTTGAAGTGGGGAACAGACTTGTGGTTGTGAGGGGTAAGTGAGCAGATGGGGGTGGGAGGCTGAACAAAAGGCAAGAGGGAGGGCATTTGCGGTGAGGAAGCAAGGGTGTGCATCCCAACTACGTCAGTGTCGATATTCAGGCTGTGATACTGTACTGTAGTTTTGCATTACCATCAGAGAAACCGGCTGGAGTATACACCAGACCTGTCTGTGTACTTCTTACAACCGCATAGAAATCTAATTCATCTCCAAAGTAAAAGTTCAACTTCTGTGCTTGCCTGGCATACATGAGGCTCTGAGTTCAATCCCTAGTACCATGAAAAGAAATCAACTATTCAAAAGAGCTCATGCAATCTATAGTTTCACAGTATAACCTCCCAGAAGATTAAATGAATTTTAAAGTATAAATTGCTTTAAAATGTATGTGTATATATATTGTACACGTGATAGGTATCTTCCATATGTCATACAGAGGTATGGGTTAATAAACACTTTTCCAACTTTCTTTGGAGGCCCAGTGGAAAGAAAGTAAAAACACATATAGAGAAAGATGTGTGAGACAGAGTTAATGTGACCTCATCTCTCAGAAGTCCCTAAGGAGAACCACACACAAGGGCCTGGACATCTGTGTACCAGCTCCAGCCAATGTAGTGTCCCTAAACCCTCCCTTCTGTGTCACCTTGCTTTGGTTGGCATCCTCACAAAGCCATGAGAAATCTCTATTAGGGTAATAAAGGGTAACTGTTGTACCAGACAACCCCTAAATCTCAGTGGCTTGACCTGACAAACATTAATTTCCACCTACCACATATATTTGGGATGTTCCCAGTTATCTTCCCAATCCCTGGCAAGTTCTCCTTTTAGCAGGATCAGGGACCTAGGCTGCCACTATCCTGCAACTTCAAGTTCATCCCAGCATTATCCAGACATCAGAAAAGACAGAGTATGGGGCTGCAACAGAAATACAGGTGCCTGGGGTCCAGGGGGTTTATGCCCACACTCCTTTGGCCATAAGAGAAATCTGATTTCATCTAGCTACACGGGGGCTGGGAGGTGCGGGCTTCCTACGCACTGTTACAGCGTCCCTCCTGCACCAAGGCTTCTTCATCGCTGGTCCCACCATGACACACCAATGTCTGCTCCAAAGATGGAGCCTCCTGCTGCTTTCTGCAGCCCATCCTCCCAAGCCAGAGCACACCAGGCTGTGCAGAAGCAGGACGATGGCTGCTGACTCTGCACCTTCATCCCCCAGGACTAAGGCAGGTCAGATGTGCCCACTCAAGCAGTTCCTTCTGCTTTAGGCATCCACCCTCCTCCCATACCTTGTCAGAGCCTAAGTTGACCCCAGAGGTCAGCCAGCTGGCTTCTGCTGTCCCACCCCCCAATGCCCTGGGTGCCTGCTCCTATTCATGAGTTTCAGCAGAGGCCTTCAGGGAACTCTGTTTCATGGAAATGACAAAATAAACCTCAACAAAAAGGAGGCAGGAACAGGTTGGGGTGAGTGTGGGACAAGTGGGGCTCTGCTTCAACATTTTGTACCTACAAGGCCTTGGGTGGAGACTTCCAGATGCCAGATGTATCCATGGGCTGTGAGCTCAGAGAAGAAATCTAGACTAACCTACTCTTACACTTGAAAGAATGCAGATTCAATAGTTGTTTCAAAACCCCAAAATAGCAGTAATTTAAACAAGATAAGGCCTCATTCTCTAAGTTTTACAACACAAAGTCTTCGTGATTTCCTAAGGTGTCAGAGCCCAGGTTCCCTGTGTCCTCTTGTACAAGGATAGCCTAAGATATCATGTTACTATCTGCATTCTAGTCAGATGAAAGAGTGTTTGGCACAAGTGGATAGTCCCTTCTCTTTTGGAATGTACCCCTGAGAAATGCGCGTGTCACTTCTACTCAGAGCCCATAAGGTACAACCAACTGAAAGAGATTCAGGGCACTAGAGCAGCCATGAGCATAAGGGATTTCTAGAAGAAATGGAGCGTAGACATCCTAAGATGGCTTGGAATCTCCACCACACATCTCTGCCAGTAAAACATTTCTAAGAACATACCTTTAAATATGTGTGTGTTTCATAATTAATACGTATGTCAATATTTATATCAATTATTTATAAAACTTACTTTTGCTTACTTTTCAGACAACTATATACCTCAAAGATTATCTGGCACACATACAGCCCTTGGAGACCACTGGTCTAGACTAAAGATGTAGCTTTATCCACCAGTAGCAAATGGATAGTAGCTGAAGTCTGAAGTTGAAGGTCACCTAAGGAAAGACAGAGAGAAGAAGAAGAAAGCTCAAGGATGGGAAGATGGGACACTGATATTTAAGAACTGGGTGAAAAGAAAATAATCAGGAGTAATCTGAAAAAAATGGGCAGGAGCCAACCAAAAATTAGAAAGGAAAATGGGATATGGAGATCCTAAGGAAATCAGGGGCAAGGAGAGTTTTGGGGAAAACCATTTGGAAGATCTGAAGAGGTGCTACTGATTGGCCAATGTGACAAGAGAAGACAATCAAGATGAAGAGGTAAGAAACGATTAGGTAGTGCATCCCAACTATATGTATTAGCCGAGGAAAGCCATCAAGGTTTTGGCATAGAGGAGCCTCTCGATGACAGCAGAACGCTAGGAAGGCTCACATAAGTGGATTAGAGAAAAAAAAGTCTGGAGGCTGGTGGCTGCGTAGGACACGAGTCCAGAAGGTTGAGCCAAGTGAAAATGATCTCAAATGAACGACACTGCTTAGAAGAAATGGGAATGACCTCGTGGCCAATCTGATAAGGAAACCTATGGAGGAGGAAGAATAAAACAGACTGCAAGTCTTTAAACCAAAGCTGGAAGCCGGCAGAATGTGGTCGCCATAGAGCGCTGCAAGGGGATCTTGGGATGGGAATGCTGTCTGGTGGACTTCCTGAGACGCTTCCTGAAGAGGGCGCTGTGGGAACCCCAGCTCCTCCAGCTGCTCTTCCATCCTGAGCTCCTTTCACACACACTGGCTGTACAGATCATCAGTCCAGGGTTCTCCCCTGCTTCTCCACAAACCAAGATTGTGTTTGTGACTGCATGCCATCCCAGAACCTCATGACCCACCAGATTGACTTTGCTGCGGTGCCGAGGACAATGCGGTTGTCTCCGAAGACAAATGGAGCTGCTTCATGTCCCGTGGTGACAAGTTTCTCAAGTGCCAGCACCAAGGGCTACTGGCTAGCATTGAAGTAGGGTGTATCAGAGCCAACAACTGGAAGCCATTGAAAGATTTTAAACAGAGAGCTCACCTCTGAGGTAACTCCACATTCTACAGGAGTACACTGTCCAGACTTCTCAGCCACCAACATGACCTTTATCTCTTGACCACCTCTTTGTTTAGGATGATCAAACAATGAATCAAAGGACAGAGAATGTAGCAATCTCTGTGAGCAGGTGGGAAGAGTGTCACTCTCAGCCACAACAGTGTCTGTCCCTACCGAATGACCCTCTGCTGTGCATGTCCCAGAGGGCATCTCCCAGGGACACTACACTGAAGCAGGACATCCTGGAGCTTTCCTTGTGGGTGTTCCTTACACTTCTCACAGGTCGGGTGCAAGTTGGGTTGAGAAGGGTGGAAAGAATCTGGGAAACAACTTAATAGCTCTACTTCTTGGTCAAACATATGATTAAATTCTAGATCAGATGGTGGGAACAGAGGTGAGGAGGGAAGAGGAGCAGCAGTTCCAAGGAGAAGGAGAAAATCCCCGCCAGATCCTGATGTGTCTTATTCGGTAGGGAGCTTGGGTTTTATCTAGAGGACAATGGGGAGCCATTGAAAGATTTTAAACAGAGAGAAGACATGATCAGATTTGTCTTAGAAATGTACCAGGGTGGCTTTCTAAAAACATCGTGTGGTGGAATAGCCTGTTGAGAGATGCGAGCTGAGTCTTGCCTTCCCCATTGTAGGCTCCTGGTAAAGAATGAAAGGCATCCCTCCCCACCTCCTCCTCACTCCCACCCCAGGACGGGAGCCACACCTTCCTACCTCTGAGGACTGGGCTGTACTCCTGACCCACAGAAGAAGCATAACGTTTTTGTGTATTGTGACCAAAAAGAAAGAAGAAAAGGAAGTTGCCAGGCTTTTTCTGCTTCTTTGTTTTAGGTGGCCTGGGTCCAGCCAGGGAGTGGCAAGGCTGGGAATTTAAGGAGGAAAATAATAGTTCTCAGAGACCCTACAGATTTGTGCACTTCAAGAGAGGCCCAGACTTGGTGACTGGTGGGCTATGGAAGACAGCTTGTGGGATTTTTTTTTTAAATTTTATTTATGTGTGTGTGTGTGTGTGTGTGTGTGTGTGGCCAGCTCAGCCCACCAGGGGGCGGGGCTGGCTGGCATGTGGTGCTGGAGAATTGAACTGGGGTCCCTGTGCTTTGCTAAACTTCTTCTAAGTAGGTGCTTTAGACCACTGAGCCATCTCACCAGCCCAGCTTGTGGGATTTTAGCTAGGCTGCTGGGAAGATGGGTGGCAGAACTGTCACCGACTAGCATGGCTCCTTGCTATAATGATGATGGAAATTAAAGCTAAAGCAGCAGTGTGAATTTATAGGCAAAACTTCAAGTGGAAAGTAAGAGAAGATAAAGAGAGGACTCCTGCTTGAGCAGCAGCCAGAAGGGGCTCACACTGATGAGGAGGATCAGATGGGCCCATTCACAAAAGAATGGAAGCCAGTTTTCACACAAGTCAAACGAGGGCTCTTTCTATCCTCTTTGGAGGAGAATCTTGAACTGGAAAAGTGCTGCTCCCCTTGCCAGTTTGTAGCTTTGCTGGTGACGCAGCTTAGTGCCCCAGCTGAGCTTTGAGCACTAGCGCCTGAGCTCTTAATGTTACAGCTTGTGGCCCATGAGTTCTTATTGTTACAGCCCCTGCTGTCTGCTAGTCACCCCACCAGCTCCAGTGTAGCACAAGTTTATAAGCCCGTTGGTGACCTTGTGGAGCCCCAAAAGAGGCAACTTTTGCTGGCCTCTTGCCCAGCTTCCTCTAACCTCAGGTCCCAGCCTTTTCCTCCTCCTTTGCCAATGGCCTCCAGCCTCAGATTCTGTCCTTACTGGCAGCCTTGGCCTTGGCCTCCCCAAGGCCTGCAGTCCCTCATGTCCCTGTCGCCACATTTCCAGAACTCTTCAGGGTTAATCAGCCCCAGTGTTAGCAAGCCCATTTGGTGCTGCCCACCCAGCCCACTGGTCCCAAATCATGAGCCGGGGTACAACCACATAGAGGCCTTTATCAGGGCTGCAGTGCAGGTGACAGTGCCTGGGAGGAAACCTACATTCACTGACCCAAGGCTTACATAAAGGAGAAGGGGCCCCACAGGCAGGATCCCGTGCAATGAGGGAACCTTGCAAGTTGTGCGAGGAGGGTCCTTTGCAAAGTAGAGTCATCCAGAGGGGCTGTGAGACAAGCGATCTGGGGAGGCCCATCTTTCAAGCCTGCTGAAGCCAGGGCCCCCACCTTCTGGAGCCACATAGGGTGTCTAGGACAGCCTTAGCTGTCATGGCAATGGCTCACAGACAGTTTTCATACTGATGTGAAAAATAGCAGTCAGAGACTGGGCGTGGTGGTGCCCACCTGTAATCCCAGCTCTTGGGAGGCTGTAAACAGGAGTATCACTATGAGTCTGATCTACGTAGTGAGACCCTATAGACTCTATACTAAATACATTTAAAAAGAAAATAGTAGTCAACAGTCACAGCTGCTGCGCCTTTTGTTTTACTTTCATTTACCAATTGGGCATCAGTGGGTCCAAGCAAAGAGTGTTGGTTTTTTGTTTGTTTTTAGCAAAAATCATTTTTAAGTCCCTGTCTACCTTAGAAGAAAATACAAATCATGCTTTTAATGAGTAACAAGTTAAGGGACCAGAAGTTTGTCTTCTGTCCCTAGGGTAGTTTCTGATGATATCATGACTATGTTAGGACCAGTGACTAAACAGAGGAAAAGACACATTTAGTACTTGGGGGAAGCAACTCCCTTGCTCGTGAGCAGTACTCGACTCTGAGAAGCACACAGCTGCCCATGGATAGCTGGACCTGGCGGGTGTATAGTTGTCAAGGGAGTCGGGACTCTCCTGGCTACCTGCTGCCACATGTCCTGCTGGTCTCTCCTGCCTGGATACTGACCAGTGGCAGCATTTTCCAGGCAGATGCAGAAGAAAGCTGCCTGCTCCTGGCACTGATGGGAAACACACAGCCTGAGTGCCAACCCAGACTCAGGAGGCCTGACTCAGCCTCAGTGTGCACTGAGAGACTCAGCTCACTCCATGGCTCTCGGGACTCTTTCTCATTGGTAAGAGAGCAACAGGACATGGTGTCACGCATGGCCCCTTCCAGGGTGTGTGTTCTGAGCAGGTAGGTGCTCGTTGAGTGCCAGATAACACAGAATGCTGTGTCACAGCACACCAGAAGAGGGATGGAGCACTTGCACAAGGCGTTGGGCTTCCACGAGGTCACCAAAGACGGATTCCTAGAAAGGTGTAGCAACTGACAGTGGGCTGGCCCCTCAGCTCTAAGGCCATGAGACAGCCTCACTTTTCTCTCCTGCTGGGTCAAGGGCAGTGCCAGGCAAGGCCAATGACATAGCAGGCTGTTGCTCCTGCTTGTCAGCCGGCCAGCAAGCTGCCAGCACCTGCCCTGACTCTTTGTTCACAGTTTCTTCTCCTCAACTGCGTCGCTTCCTGCTACCTCTAGGAAGGCCCTAAAACTAAGAAAGTGTTTCCAGGGGCTGGGCCTCTTGTGCCCCCCTCCTCCAAGCAGCTTTCTCTTCCTCCCAACTCTCCTCTTCTTTTGTGATTGCTACGTGCATCTTTCTGATTACCTTCTCCAGAGACAGCCGGCTTTCTGAGAGCAACTCTGACCAGTGGCCTGATGCCCTAGAGGGCTGGGAAGGAGGACCGTTTGCAGAGATTCTCAGCAAGGCTCCCAGCCCAGTGCACAAAAAAGCCAATGCTGTGGCGCCAGCTTTTGCAAAGAATAGGGAACAAGCCTATAGGAAGACAATGGGGAGAAGCTGCTTGCTGATTGGCTGGCAAGAAGGGGACATGACGTAAGTAGTCACCATGCCTTTCCCAGGTGAGTTACCACATCAGGTGCTGGGAATTTTCTGAGCTTATGCATCAAAAGAGGACCAGATGAATTTTCTTCTTCTGTGTATACCCATTCTTTAAAAGCCCATTTCAAGTCAAATTTGAGTGGATTCTGATTGCTTTCCCCAAAAGACAACTTATTAGGTAAGGAAGGATTTTTTTGGGGGGTGGTGAGGTGGCTCAGGCTGCCTTAAGGGCAGGTCTGGTGAGGCATGGGGAACTAGGGATGGACTGCGGTCCCCTGTGCCTGACTAGGTTTGCCCCAGCAGGAGCTTAAACAAAGGAGCTAACCAGCAAGCCCCTAGGTAAGGAAGTCATGCCCAGCTGTGGCAAGGCCCGTACTGGCTTGGCTGGCAAGAGGATGGAACCAACTTAATTGAACAATCTGCTAATGAACAACCAATACATAGGATAGTCAGGTGAAAGATTATTATCTCCATTTTACAGATGAGGAGACTAAGACTCAAAGCCTGAAATAAATTGCCCAAGAAAAGAAAGCACAAGTCAGGATTTCACCCCATATACCTTTGGCTTTCTTTGTCTCCCTTTCATTCTTTCAAACAATATTTAGTGATCTTCTACTTTGCCAACAGGCCCTGGAGAAGCAAAGACAAATGAAGTAATGTGTTTGTTTTTTTGTTTGTTTTGGTGGAGCCTGATTGAGCTCAGGCCCTTGGGCTTGCCAGGGAAGTGTTTATTCTACTGAGCCATCTCCCCGGCCCAAGAAGCAATGTTGAAGCTTTCAAGCACCTGCAGGCTAGAAGGGAGAGACACAGTAGTGGGACAACGAGGGGTGCAATGGCAGCTTTTACTAAGTTCTGCAGGACCGCAGAAAAGGGAGAGGCTGGGAAAACTTTCCAGGGAGTTAACACACAAGAGAGTCCTAGAGGGCAGAGGACAGTCGCTACGCAGAGGAGGTAGAAGGACATGCAGGCAAGAGTCCACTGCTCCCGGAGCACCTGGGCCTGAGCGTGCATGGAGCCGCTGTCCTCCAGAGCAGAGTTCCTCAAGGCCTCCTGAGTGCAGATTGCTGCTACCACGGGCATCTGCGAGGTCAGGGTGAGGCAGGAGTGAGGTCAGAGCGATGCTTCTCTCCCTACACTCCCTACCCGTGCTCAGCCCAAAGGCATGGCCCTGGAGACTCTGCTGAACCTGGCTTCCTGAGGAAGGGCCCTGCCGCCAAGGCCAGCCGAGGTCCTCCTGACAGCTGCAACCGCCCTCCCTAGGCTCGATCCTCAGTTTAGCTAAGCTGCTGGATTCCTTTGGGTTTGATACCATCTAATTGGTTGTGGCTAATCCCATATTAACTTCTCCCGCAGAAGCTAGAGGGCCTCTCCCCGCCTTCCATCACTTCCCAACCCCTACAGAACCCGCTGTTATCATGTTTATGAGCTTCCATAGCCACAGACAGGCGAATTTGCATATAAATAACCTGCCAGCACAAGAGGCTGCAAGAGGCACCTGGTAACGACTCTGTTTATTACTCTGGAGAGAGAAGGGGAGCACGAAGGCCTTGTGTGCTGGGTGGCCCAGTCGGGACCGCTACATTTCCACTGGCTGATTAGCTGAGAAAGGGTCAGTGACCCCCACAAACAGCAGAGGAAGAACAGAAAGCCTCGCAGCTCCTCCCCTTTAGGAAACTCTGGCCCCTGAAGCCAAGACCTAAGACAAAAAGACCCAGCCAGTCCCTAAGCCTGCTTCTGCCTGAAATGAGCAGCCAGGTATGGCCCTTGGTACAGGTGGGGCCTCATGACTTCAGAGGACTGTCAACTGCAAATGATCTGGACCTGGCAAGGAGCACTTCCCAGACAAAACAGCAAGATAAAGGCCGTGCAAAGCAGGCACAGATGGAGCCCCTATCCTGGCTCTTTGCCCTGGGAGAGCTGGGGTGAGGGCTGGACTGGTGGGAGCAGAAGAGGAAGCTGTCTAGAGTGCATGGGACGAGAGGCAGGCAAGCCAGGGTCAGTGTCCAGCCATTGAGTGTACTGTTTGGTGGTGGACCGGAATGTTCGGCTGGAGATCAATTAGAAGGGTCACCAAAGGTGTGGCTGCTGTCAGCTCTAGGGGTCCCCAAGTGATACAGTTACGACCCCACCTCCTGTGCCTTGAGGACTTTTGAAGGAAAAAGACATGAGTGACTCGCTCTGTGGGCTTAAGCAGGTATCACCATTAAAAGCAGGTGCCAAGGTGTCATGGTGCACACCTGTAATCCCAGCTGCTTGGGAAGCTGAGGCCGAAGGATCACAAGTTTGAGGCAGTCTGTGCTACGTAGTAAGCTCAAGCCAGCTAGGATTACATAAGGAGAACTCTATCTCCAACAAAAGATTAAAAGGACTGGGGATGTAGCTCAGAGGTAGAGAGGCTCTGGTTTTGATCCTCAGTAAAACACACATGTGCACACATGTGCACATACACATACATACACACACACACACACACACACACACACACACACACGATAGTGCAAGTGTCACCCGTCAGTTTGGCCCAGTTCGAATGGAAATCTCAAAGCGGCAGTGTTGCTCCCTCGAAATTAGTGGTTCCTAGCTGCGAGGGCTGGTGCCTCTCAGCCCTTAGTGCCGCAGCTCCCATCCTCAAGCAGCAAGTCCTCCAACTTGCTAGCAGCAGTCGGCTCTTAGGGTTTCAGCTCTTGGTGCCATATAGTTCTTAATGCTGCAGCCCTCCTTGGCTTATAACCACCCCTATCAGCTCCACCACTGCCCAGGATTAGTAGGCCTCTCTCTCTCTCTGCGTGGCTTTCTGAGGCCCTAAAAGCCCTACTGCAAACCTCTGCTGCCTCTTGGGTCAGGGAGGAGCTGGCTCACCATGAGTCTCTCTGTGGTCCAGCACTGCCTCCTCCACCCTCTTTAGGGTACGGAACTTTGCTGGCCTCAGGTCTCTCCTTTGCTAATGATCTTAGGCCTTGCCGCTGGTCTCTAGAGCTCTTCAGAGTTTGTAACCCAAAATATAACAAAGTCCTTTTAACATGGCCCACTGAGTCCACGTCAACCTAGGTAAAACTAGTCTGAAAGGATAGGACTGCTGGAGTGGGCCTGCAGCCCAGGAGCAGTGCACTGTGGGGAGCGCTCCTCCAGGACCCAAGGGGTTCCGGGTGTGCAGACCTGTTCAGGAACTGCTGGAGTAGTGTCCAAAGGGGACAGGCTCATGCAGGGTGGGGCCACCCAGAATGGCCAGAGGGCAGAGCTATCTGGGATAGGTGTGCTCAAGCCCGTTGCAGCCTGGGCCCAAACCTTCTGCAGAGGCTTAGTGTGTTAGGGCCACCTCAGCTGTTACAGCCAAAGGCTCAGAAAATCATAGCTGCTGTGGCTTTTGTGGCATCTCCAGGAGCAACTGTACTATTCACTGTAGCCCATTCGGGCTAAGCAACCCCAGAAACTATCAGCAATTCACTCTGGTGCCTCTCCTGTCTTTGTCCTTAGGTATGATTTTGTTCGGCTGCTCATCAGAGAGGTGGCAGTGGTGCCTGGAGTGGGGGAGTCAGGCCCCCCATGACTGTCAGAGTCAGTTTCCCTCTCTTCTGTCTCCCACAGGTCACCTAAGGAGGCAAGGGAGGGATCTACTAACACAGCATGCTCCAGCACACATCAGCCAGGCTTCACTCGTAGCAGAGAACCCACCAAATGGATTAAGGAATAAAAGTCGGTGGCTGCCCAGGCTTTGGAGAAACTGTACTTCAAGGGATGGGCTTGAGAGCCTGGAAATCTGTGCATGAAGTCAAGGCAAGGGAGCTGTTGGGGAAATGGAATTTAAAACCAAAATCTCTCGACCTCAGAAAGGCTGCAGAGACAGAAAACTATCTTGTATTGCGTAAGTATTAAACCAGAATGTGATACAGATCACAGGCTCTCTGCTGAGAGATTGCAAAGACAAAACTCAATCTCAAAAAAAAAAAGCCTCAATCTCATCCCCTTATATAGCAAGCACTACACATGTGTTTTCTAGATGAATAATAATTAGCCTTTGAGTAAGAGGGCTCGACAGCATCATTTACAACACATAGTTCATCCTGCCTTTACCTGGTAATTGGGGTGACCATCTGTGTTACTTATGGCTTTATCCAGAGGAAAAATAAGCTTCTAATCTTCATAAAAGGAGGTGGCTTTGCAAGTTGGAGCAGACCAAAGTCAGGCTCTTCGCCCGCCCCGCCCCCCTCCCCGAAACATGGGAGATGAGGCTGCTGTCTCCCTGCACGCTTTCAGGTCTCAGAGACATCCCTGAGTTGTAAGAAGACCTGCAAGAGGCTCATTAGCCATCATGGAGAATAACAAACATTTGAAGAGATGAGACAGGAATTCTGAGGCAAAAAGGGAGAAGGGGAGGAGTCTCCCCCTACTCCTAATAAGAGAGAGTGTGGGCTCTTATTTTTAATTTGTATTTGCCCTTCCAGGACCCATCAGCTAGGAGGACCCATCACCTAGGAGGTCAGTAGGTTATCCTGGGGGAAGCCCTGGATGCCCTTCAGGGCTGGTTTGACTCCCAACTCTAACTTATGCTCTCCCAAAGTTGCTTTCTTCCTCTTTGAAATGAGGATTATAATTACTACCCCTCAGAAACCTGAGGAACAAATGAGATCATATTTTAAAGTCAACTGGAATGCAGTGAGCTCTTTGAAATATTTCTCTCTGAAATTAAACTGTTTAATATCGTGAGGGTTGGAATGGTCGAATGAGTAGTAGCTCATCAAATCCCAAAGAGCTCACACCAGGGGATTCCTAGAATGCCTACATCAGATGGTGATGGAGCAGGGAGAGAAACACTCCTCTGTGCAGCAGGTCATAAATTCAGGGAGCTTGTTTCCCTAAGAGGTGTCATGTCAGGAAATGTAAATAGGTTACAGAAGGGTTTAGGGCATTTGTGGATGCTAGCACTAAATGGGTTGCTAAGAAAGAGCAGATGTTGGGGCATGATCCTAATTCTGAGGTCGACAGCTTCTAGGGTAAAGCTCTTCCCATCAAATATCTTGAAAAAACAGTCAAGGGCAAGCTGGCTAGACAGATGCATCGCGGGTTAGGATTTAGGGGATCATTCTTCTATTTCTGCACGCCACATCCCACTGGTCCCCCAAATCCGCAAGATGATAGGCTGAGTGTGCGGCAAGAGATGCCATCTCTACTGCTCCCCCATCGCTTCTGCCAAAAAGCAGTGTCGCACGGCCCTCTCCCTCTTACAGGACGCCTGCCTACCTGCAACCTGTAACAGCCACCTCTCTGGTGGAGGTGGAGCGGGGGGGCGGGGGGGGGCATAATGCCTTCCATCTCCGGGCGGTGATCCCACTGTGTCCAAATGTCTTGTCCCTCTGCACTCTCCAGACCCCCACCGCTGCATCTGTGGGATGCCTTCCTTATTGCCATGGCAACCAGGTTCTCTGGGAGGAAGGCCTCTGGGCCCCAGCCACTATTCTAGGGAGTTGCTGATGGTTCATGCCCTCTGAATTACAGTGTTTCTCTCAAGGCCCAACAACACAACCTTAAATAGAGGATGCTAAGTGAAAGAGAGAAAATGTCCAAACCACATTTGGGTGTTTGTTTGTGTTTGTTTTTGACCACCTGGGGTGGAGAGGTCAATAAGAGTAATAGGCCAGGGTGGCCCAGGTTTCTAGAGCTTTCCAGGTGACTCACAGGTGAGCTCATCTCACTTTGCCCAGCAGCTGCTCTCCCAGAATCAGAAAGGGGCCCCTAGAGGCCCAGTGGGCACAGCAGGCTGAGTGGTCATTTGTGATGTGAGCACGGTGGGAAACCAAGCCAGCATGGGGCCAGCAAATCGTAGGAGGTTTTCATCTGAGGTGGCTGAAGGTGTGGAGGGGGCTGATGGAGCAGATGGCAGGATCAGGGCAGGACGAGGAGGGCGACAGAGCCAGCAGCAAGGGCCAGAGCCGAGCTAAGCCAGCACCAGGGGATGATTGAATGGCAGCTCCAGAGGGATTGAAGCGGGAGACAAAGGACTTGCTGCAGAGCCCGTAGCCCTGCTGGAGCAGGGGGCTGGGGTGGAGGCAGGGTGATTTAGCACCTTGGAAGACAGAACAGGCAGGACCTGGGCTTTGGGGACAGAGCTGCGGGCTGCTGCCATCCATCCCTCTGCTGAAAGCAGCAGTGACGAAGGACACAGGCGGGCAGAGGGAGGGGCGGCGCTCCAAGTGGTGCAGACTGTGAGCACATTTTGCCTGCAACATTCGGATGAATTCCAGGGCAGCTTTTCTCTGGGAAAGGGAAGCGGGGTTCAAAGAGAACATAATGAATTGGCTGGAAGAAATAGCTAATTGGGTCCAGATAGCTTCAGAAGCCCGCAGAAGATCTCGAGGCGCACTGTCGTGGGCCAGCAGCCACCCTTGGCCCTGCCAGACACAGGGACCCCAGGCTTGGCTCGAGAGGCACCCCAAAGCTGGCAGCCCTAGACAACAGTCTGTCTGGCTACCCTACAGCCATCAGAGAGGCTGTAAGGCAGCAGGGCAAGGCTGGTGAGAGCGGGCCAGGGATTCCACTGGGTGCTGACGCTGCCACCTTAGATACCTTGAAAGGCTCTGACTGGGCCAGCCAGATAGCTCAGCAGATTAAAGCACCTGCTTAGGCAGACTCAGGGACCGAGGTTCGATCCCCAGCTTGCCATGCTGGCCCCACCCCGAGGGCACACTGAGACAGCAATTGAGACTAGGCATGGAGGATCACTATGAGTCCAGTCTGTATAGTGAGACCCTGTGGATCCTGTCCTAAATACAAGGAAAAAAAAAAAAAAAAAAGGCTCTGACTCCATCTTTCCACCTGAAAAGGAGATAAAGCCAAACTAACACTGGCCCTTAGAGCTAAATTTCGAGAAGAGGCTATGGTACAAAGAGCGGCAATAATTGTCTGTGAGTCAAGGACGCTTCGCGAGAGCAGGAGTCTCCCGCGTTTACTTCATACCCCCTGCATTGAGCATAATGTGCGGCACGGATATCGGGGAGCACTTATAGACAGTGGACGGTATTCATTCCTCCACTGGCCCCTCCCACCATCCACACAGACCGGCCCCAAGAAAGTCGGAAGTCCAGGGGTGTTCAAATGTGACCTTGCCCCAAAGCCAACCTCTGATCATGTTCGAATTGGTTATCATTTTTACTTAGTTATAGCTCTCTTATCCTGGAAGACAGAGCTCTGGGAAAAGTCGTTTGATGGAGGGGGGTGGTCCAGGACCCCTTGTCAGGACAGAGCTGGGTATCTCCTCGGAGCTGCTTTTCCCTCCTGGTCTTCTAAAGCTTTCAGATTCAGAGGTGGAGATGGAGAGAGCCAGGATCATTGCATGACCTTCATGCACAGTATAACAGTCTTCTTAAACTGCGCACACATTCCACATTAATTCTCATTTAGATACAACCAGGAGTTAAGTGGCAGTTGACTAGTTGACATGTTTTGTAGACATGTAATCAAACACTTATTAATTTTGATTTCGCACTTCCCTTTTTGCCTCTTGGGGCCAATCCATTCTTTTGTTCAGGCACCAAGCTTTTCTGGAATCTCTTGCACATGTCACAGGACCTGGGCACTAAACCCATCAGGCAACAAAACACCTGGAAGGAAGGGCTGGTGGCACACCCAGGATGTCACACATTCTCCTTTCCCTCTTATAGCTTTTCAGCCCTTTTCCAGGAAGTAGACGACACAAGTTCTGTCCCTAGAAATAGCACCATATGCTATGTGTCCCTGGGTAAGCTGTGGGTCTTGATTGGGCTTCCATGATCCCCCAGGATAGGCTTTGGAAGCACTGGTGTAGCCTATGGGAAAGGGGGGTCACCAAGACTTCACTGCCCCAGGTTAGATGGGACTGTGAGCATGGGCAGATTCAGGGGTGGCAGGCTTGGGGCATCCGGGTCTGAGCTGAGGCCGTGGTTACGCCACTTGAAAGGCAGAGACCTTCTGCCATGTGGAGGGAGCCCCTCCTCCTCAGTCCCTGCAGACCAAGAGGGGCCCATTCAGAGCAAGTCTCATTAACCAGCCCTCTGCCTGCTAGGGACTGAGAGTCACTGTCCCCAAAATTCATCCACTGAAGCCCCAAATTCAATATGACTGTATTTGAGCAAGTATTTAAGGTTGAATGAGATCATACAGATAGGGGCCTGCTCTGATAAGACTGGTACCCTTGTAAGAAGAGACAGGACAGTGCTCCCTCTCCTTCCTCTGCCCTACCTGCCTCCCCTCTGCCATCTGAGGTCACAGCAAGAAGGTGACCATCAGTTAGAGAGGCCTCACCAGAGCTCCACCCCTGCCACACTTTCATCTTGGACTCCCCACGCTTCAGCGCTATGAGAAAATCAATGCCTGTTGTTTAAGCCACCCAGACTATGGTACATTATTATGTCAGCCCGAGCAGACAAGCTAGTGCCCTCCCCCTAGGGGAGTCCTTGTTTCACACTGGCTGCGCTGAGCCTTTTGAGGTAAAAAAAAAAAAAAGATGAGAGAATAGCAAAGTTGGCACTGATACAGAGTTTATTTTGAGCCAGGCGCTCTTCAAAGCATTTTATATGTATTAACATTTAATTCGCACAACTCTGAGATACAGGTACCATTTTACAGGTGAGAAAACAAAGGCACAGGTTGAGATATAGCTTGCTCGGGGTCACAGAGTCACGTTTCGGGGTTTCAGGGGGCTCACAATTTCATCTGTCATAGGATGAATTAAGCTGTAGCTGTACTCAGCCATGTACAGGTGCTATGGGAGATAAGGAAGAAGATAAGATATTGATCCTGTCTTTCCAGGAGTCTAATTGGGAAAACAAGACAAGCTCTTAGATTCCCCGGGACAGCCTCTGGATGTCTGATCCCAATGTCAGCATTGTGTCGATAGGTCTTTCTTGAATGGTGTGTTAGACTGTATTATTAGTTTTCTGTGGCTGCTTCAAGAAACTACTACAGATTAAGCGGCTTTAGAACAATACAATTTTTTATCTTTGTTCCAGAAGTCCAATGTGGCTCTCGCTGGGCTGAGGTCAAGGTGTGGCCGTGGCTGCGCTTCCCCCGGAGGCCCTAGAGGAGTGCTTCCTGGGCTCTTCCAGCTTCTGGAGGCTGCCTGCATTCCTTGGGCCACGGGTCCCTCCTCCACCTTCAAAGCCAGCAGCACTGCAGGTTCAAGTCGCTCCCTGGCTCTTACCCAAATCTCTTCTCACCAACCTGCCGCTGGGTGCTCTGCAATTCCAGCGGGCCCACCAGGGCCCCCAGAGTGCTTTCCCCATCTTGGAGCTGATGGGCAGCCTTAATGTCATGTACGTCGCTTTTCCATGTCACAGAACATGTTCAGAGGTGCTGGCTTTGAACACAGACATCCTGGGAGCGGGACCTAGCTCTGCTTATCACACAAGGGGATCATGGCAATGACAAGTTAACTTGCCAAGGCCTGGCTTCTTCACTTAAATTAGGGGTGGTTCTGTTCATCCCGAAAACCTGCAATGTCAGCATCCTCCATGACATGTCCGTCTTCCTCAACCTTCAGCTCCAGGACTTCAGCAAGTTTTATCAATCCTGCCTCCCAGGTAAATCCCAAATCCTCCTTTCCATTTCTGCTCACAAATTCCAGATCACCCTTCAATAGCAGCAGAGCAGGCCAGCTGCAGCGACCCTACCCCACCTCCTGGAACCTACTCCAGCCCTTCTTAGCAACCTCACCAGGACCAACAGCTCTCCATGAGCTGACCCTGCTCCTCCCCAACACAATGTCGCACCATGCCTTCTGGCTCACACAGTCCCAGCAGCGTGGCCTTTGCAAGCGTGTCCATCGGAACTCAGCTCCTTTCTGCCTCAGAGCCTTTGCTCTGGCAGTTCTGTTGCCTGGACCTCTCTCATCCTGGCCCAACATGTGGCTATTGCTTTTCTTTATTCAAGTTTTACCTTTAATGCTACCACATCAAAGAGGCCTTTCCTGGCCATCCTTTCCAGTGACCCTGACCATTCAACTTCCTTTAAGCACCATCCTGTTTTATGTCAGGCACTTTGGACCTAGAAGAGCTGGGACTCTGACAGTGCAGGGTCATTCTCCAGACTCTGAGCAAATGCTGTAATTCTGCAACACCAGCTGAGGGTTCTATGACTCAGTCCTCCTCTGGCACTACCTGGAGTCAGCATCAGACATGGCCACTTCAAGGGCTCAGTCTCACTGAGCCGCCTGCACTTCAGATGCCAGCCATGAGTCTCAGGTGCCACCTGCATTTCTGACCAGTGGACTCTAAGCCATGGGTTCTTGCAGCCCCTCTCAGGTTTAGTAAATCCTCAGAACAGTTACCAGGCTAGTATAAAGAATACTCAGGAACAGCAAAATGAAAGAAGTCTAGGGAGAAGGTCCAGGAAGAAATGGTAGGGTACCAGCTTCCACACCTCTCCTGGAGCTCTACTTTCTCTGCCCATAGATGTGTTTACCAGCCTAGAAGTGCTCCAGGTCCTACAGTTTAGGGTCTTTGTGGAAGTTCCATTGCACAGGCATGATTAACTAGATTATCAGACACTAGGGACAGAGTGCAATCTTCAGCGCCTCTGCCCTCCCATGGGGGATGCTGGGGAGTGACCTAGTCCTCTAATCCTAGCTTGGTCTTTCTGGCCACTGGGCTCCTTCCTGATTCTGGTGGTATCTACACCTCCATACACACCTACCTGCCCTGTGGAGATCCATCTCATTAGCATATAAGAGATGTGCCACCTACGAGATCCCGTGGAGTTTAGGATCTCTCCGCCATGAACACGGCCAAAGGCTATAGGTGCATCTCCTGGGATGTTTTTTAGACCAGCATCAACCTATACTCCACACCAGTCACCAGGCCCAAAGAGAGAGACTGGAGAGATGGGAAGGACAGTGTGACTGTCTCATGGCCTCACAGCCCCTTCATAGAGGAGTCAAGCACCCATTGCCATCTCCTCTTCCCAGACCACATCTTCATGTTCTGAGGAGATGACCCCGCCTCTCTCTTCAGTAAATAGTGTGCCCTGTCCCAGGAGCTCAGCTCTTGTGGGCTTGATAGATTCCTGCCAGGGAATCTCTTCTTCCTCCTCCTCCTCCTCCTCCTCCTCCTCCTCCTCCTCCATTCCCTCCCAAGCATGCAAGCCTCCTGCTTTCCCTAGAGGGCAGAGAGCTTGAGACAAGCTTCTGGAATGTGTGAATGGAGAGATGAAAACAAAGTTGGCCTTTGGTGATTTTCCCCTCTGGATTTTATAAACCAGTGCAGTTTCGAGTGAAATCCAATCCATGCGGTCCAGATTCATTTCCACACTGGGAAAGGGTTGGTACATAAGAGAGATGAAGATCCCAGAGGTCCCTTTTAGTTGATTTAACAAACCCTTTCAAGTTCTTATTTTTTCATTAGGAAGCAGAAGTTGTGCACTCCCCAGCCACACGCAGGCGCATACACATATTCTCTGCCAGTTTCACATTCAGTACTTCTACAAGCCCAAAGCCGGGAATATCTCCATGAACCAAGAGACCAAGGGCCCATTTCCTGTCTTCTGTATGTAGCTTCTTCTGGGGAATGGAAGGGAGCCTGGGAAAAACCTGCAAGAAGTAAGAGGAAGCAGGCACGGTGTCCCCCCACCTCCAGGAAGCCACTGTCTCCATGGGGTCCTCCTCAGTGTACACACCCTGCCCCACAGAGGACAGTGGTGGCTCAAGATCCACACCCCAAGCAGGGCTTAATTTCAGTTTTAGTAGGAAGGCCAAGATCAAGAACAAAGACCCAAAGAGGATGAAAGAGCCCAAAGACAGGCTTCCCATGCTCTCTGTTGGGTAGAACTTTCTAGGAGCCTCTGGGCAGCCCTCCACCCCAGTGCCAGATGCATGCAGTATCAGGTGCACAGAGCACCACCTGATAGGAGTCCAGAGACTTCAGCTATGGCCTCAGCTCCCACATGACAGATCGTGTGACCTTGGGGAAGTCACTGAACAGCGGAGCCTATTTCCCTCATCTGTGAAAGTGAGTGTAATGAAATCTGAAGACTTCGCTGGAACAAATGAGAACGGATGCGAAACACTTTGTGAATTGCCACATCCTATGAAAGGGTGAGATGTGAGAGGCAGCCGTCATGGGTGATCTTATTTGTAAACATTTCAGGGCAAAGGATACCGAAGCTGTTCCCAGTGAGGCTGCCATTGCCTCACGCCAATCCAAATTGCTTCCGAAGCAACTTCTTTTGTGTCATCCACGGACCTGAGTATATATGATGATTGACTTGTTGGATTGGGATTGTCTTGCATTATGTGCGTGTTGTGCTACGGGGAGATGAGCCTGGGGGTGAGGCGGGCAGGATTCTGGAAGGTTCCCCACCCTGAGGCCTGGACCATGAGCAGCTCACCTTTGCCCAGCTAGTCACTGGATAAAGGCAGCCTGCTGGGAGATATGTCCACTTTCCTCATCAGAAGAAAGGAAATGTGAGCAGCGTTGACTGTTTTTCAAATCAGCGGGTGTGAGCGTCTACCCAGAACTCAGGCTATGAAGTGTGTGTCATTTTCATCTGTGAAATTTGCACTCACTGGCCTCATGCCTCCCAGAAGATAGCAGATGTTTTTGCCTCCCGCCCCCACGCAATCTGCATCTGACATGCTCAGAGCCCTCAGCTCCGAGCACCTCTCAGCACCCCATCCATCCGCTCAGGAGTAGATGATGTTTACTGGGAGCAGGGCTCATGGGAACGACGCGCCCCCCATGCGGATGCCTCGCCTTCGCTCCTGCCCTTCCGAGACCTCACCCAGCAAACACAAGCCCAGCGCTCGGAGCACTGCAGCTTGCCTCTATCTGCACCCAGAATCCAATCAAAAAATCCCACCTGTAGACCAAAACTTCCCTGCTTTTCTCTCCTGATGGTTCCCTTGACTGAGGTGATAGTTGGCTGTCCTCCTGCAGGACTCTGTGAATAAAGGGTGCTAAGACAATGACCGCTCACCTCTCTGACCCTCTCTTCCTGTCCCCCATCTCTCTAGGCAGAGGTGCCCAGAGCCAGGAAGAGGAGAGAAGAGGCTGAGGGCCAGGAGGTGGCTGCATGGCCCCCTCAAGCACTCCCTTTCTTGGCAGCTCCCTCTCGATTCCATTAACCTTGCTCCATGAGTGCTGTGTTAATGGACTGGGAGGCAGCCGGCCGCCCCTTCTGCCTGCGGAGTGGAAGAGGCTGCCACTTGTTGCCAACCTCAGGCTGGGTACAGGGTTCTGGGAAGGCAGCACTTGAGGCCCTGGCAGGTCCTGGAGTATGGCCTGGCTACCCGGCTGCTGCCTGTGGAAAGAAGCGGCTCTCCTGGAGCACCACGATGGGCAGCTGCAGTGTAGACAAGGCTGGCAGGAAACTCCTCACGCTCACATTCCCCTCCACTGATCATCCATCTCCTCCCCACAGCTAGGAAGCCTCAATAATGTGCACCTCCTAAGTGCAGTGGAGGGACCTGTGAATGATAATCCCTTTTAACTGACTAACTCTTCCATGTCTCCTGGGAGGATCCTGTAGCTTTTGAGGCAGAGGAGGAGTACTGAGGACCTCCTGAGGCAGCAGGAAAGGCCACGTGGCCAGGTCACACATCTCAGGCACAGGCAGAGTGCTGAGACCAAACCCCAGGGGTGCTCTGCGGCTTTGTTCACAGGCTCCTGACTTGCTTCCTGGTCTTATTAACTCATGGAAGCGCAGGCTGGAGGCAGGAGCCCATCTCCTGTTTGGAGCCCAGCTGGATGTGGGATGCCAGCTGTACCAGGCATTCCATTCAGAGGCTGACCACAGGCCAGGTGCAGAAAGCAGTGTGCTCAACAGCAACCCGCCTCTGTACCATGCTCCTCCTCGGGGAAAAGAGGGAAGAACAAGGCAGATGGCAGGGACAGGAGAAGTGACAAGACAGATACCCTGAAAGCAGATGACCCTGCTGGTGACAGAATGTGGCAGGAAGAGCCACCAATGTGGGTCACTGAGGAACCTCAGAGAATCATGTCCCATGAGCTACACCAGACCATGCCCCTCATCCAGCCTTCTGGCGCAGGCCCACAGCCCCACACGGCAGTGCCTTTCCTGGAGTGTTACCCTGCCGTGAGTTCCTGTTTGTGGAAGCTCGGGATACCCTGGGGGACAGCACAGGATTCCGTTAATTTGCCTGGTTTAGAGTCACTTGAGCAATTAAGCCTACAGACTCTGCCCGGGCCCCTGCACCCAGCACTGAATCAGAAGCTCCAGGATGCACCGGGAGCTGCACTCCTCACAAACACCAGGGGTTTGTCTCCCGGAGAACTTAGGAGACTGGTTTATCACAGCCCCTTTCATTCACCTGAGTCAACTGAATTGAGTAGGCAACACTGAGTTGCTTAAAAGAAAATATGGCCAGTTTGTGGTCATAAAAAGCTGGACAAAAAAAGTTGAACAAATTACTTAGCCCCTCCATCCATCCTTCTTCCGCCAGGCAGGATATTTTAGAGACTTGAGCTATTCCCTGCAGAATGGGTGCCACCAAATGAATATTATGCTCTGTATTATGTACTGCTAGATACTATCTGTGGTTATAGAAAAGAGGAATGGCACCGTTCTGGGAAAGAACCCCTGGTCATCCCAGACACTCATTTTTCTCTCTTTCTGTGTGAATAGAATTTTAAACCTGACACATGGCAAGCAGCTTCTCTTGCAGCTAGATGTGGAAATAAAGAACACCTTTAAAGAGAAATCCCAATCTCCCTTTGTAGCTCTGGCCACATGATGGAGCTGTGCGTGTGGGATGTGAGCCAGCCCAGCACATGCACATTATGGGGACGGTGCGCATGCTCCCTCCCTCTTCTTCCCACACTGCTTGAGACTCTGGAGTCACCTGGCCACGTGAACAGGAGCATCTTCTGGGAAGCCAGGTAGGAGAGCCTGGGACCCTGTGCCAGGAGCATGTGGCCTTGTGGGAGGAGGCAGAAATTAATTTCCGTTTTGTAAAAGTCCTTCAGATGATCGCTGCAGTTGAACACATATCTAAATTTCAAGGTCTTAGTGCAATTTCTTCGCACTTCATGGCAAGGTTCAGCCCCCAGAAAGCTCCAACCCCTCCTATCCCTCAGGACAGAGCCTGTGTTCCGAGTCCTTGTCCCCAGGGAGGACAACAAAAGCAGGGGCACCCCCTACCCGCATACTCTGTGGTATCCCACCATGTTCCACCCTCAGTGTACATCACTTCTTAAAAATCCTCTCCTTTATCCAACCCGAATTATCTGTGGTAATAATCCTGAAATGAAACGGAAATTACAATGGCCAGAAGAGAAGTATGAAAAAGTCATTTTCTTAAACCTCATATGTAATCATTCCAATAAAAAATTAAAAAGAATATTTTAGGCAAATAATAGTCTAGTAATTAATAAGTGAATTTTAGTGAAACTCAAACATTTGCAAATGACAAACTTTAAGTAAATACTAAATTGTTTCAATGGCATTATCTTTTATCTTTTTTATAGATTCATTCTTTATTTTTCAACAAACAAGTAACAGGCAATACTTTCTAAACAGCAACACAGGCTGGGAGATGGCTCAGTGGAATAAGCACTTCCCTGGTAAGTGCAAGGGCCTGAGTTCAATCCCTGGTTCTGCCAAAAAAATAAATAAATAAAATAAAGAGCA
>NW_004524656.1:5211371-5225342 GCF_000260255.1 Octodon degus | reverse complement strand
GTATGCCTAACACCAGGCCTGGGCTGACCCTGCCACCGGCCCCCATGGGCTGTTGGGCCTCTTCTCCTTCCATCCTCTCATGAGACCTGGGCACCTAATTTGGGTTCAGATAAAGTCTTCCTCAGGAAGGCAACATTTGAGTACACTAGAACCCAAAGCCTTAGCAAGCCCTGTCAGCCAAAACTAATTTGTTCTTTTTGCTTCCTGTCATGTGTAGCGCTTGCACTTTATGAATGGGCTGACAGTTAATTCCTTTTATTACCCAAGGTGGAGAGTCACAGTGACAAATATCAGGAATCACTGTAAATTCTGTGTCTTGGAAAATTCTGGGGTTGTGTTGTTAAAAACCAAAAGAGCCTCAGGAAGGCAAGAGCCTTAACCTTGAGCTGAGGTGTGGAAGAAGGTAGAAGGTGATGGGCTAGAATCTGGGGAAGGGGCCACAGACAGGACACGCACAGCCCAGGAGATGACGGGACAAGCAAGCAGCCCAGCACCAAGGAACCAGGCTGCTAATAAGAAGACCTACTGCTGAACCTTCTGTCTCTCACATCTGCCCAACTTGACAAGATGAGTTCAGGGAGGTTCATGAGTAGCTGCCCCATGGCCTTTCAGAAGAGAGGCCCTGAACTCGTGGCTGGCCCTGCTCCCAGCGGGCTCTCACAATGTCTTCCCACGCAGTCCTGTAGCTAGCAGAGACCCAGCCCAGGGGCTGGGATTGAGAGATGGATCCTGTGGGTTGCAATTCTCAGGTGGGTCCTCAGGGACTGGGATTCATGGGCAGCTCCCAGGGCACAGGCATCCTAGGGATACCGGCACAGTAAGATCAAGGTGGGCACAGCAGGCTCACTCTGTGTGCCACACCAGGCCTGAAGGTGAGTCCATATACTGGAGTAAGTACTTAGCTTTCAAAACTAGGGGCTTGTTACTAGAAAGCATGGCTTAAAAACAATCTCTAAACCCTACAGAAGAATGTAGTCGTGCTCCATGTAATAGTATTTCAGGCAAAGCAACCAAAGACCACCTATACAACTGTGGGGCCATAATATCTAAATGGAGCTGAAAAATTCCTATCATCTTACACCATCATAACAGTGACAATATCCTACAGCAGTGCTTTACTTGCTTTCGCAGTGGTGCTGGTGCGACCAAGCCTATTGGCTCCTATAATCGTGTACGCTAGTGAACTGTAGGCTATCTAGCCAGGTTTGTACAAGTGCTTTCTGTGATGATTGTACGACAATAAATCACCTCCAAGGACCTCTAACTGCGCTAATTCCCTGGAGTCAAAAGCACAGTGTTCCTGAAAGTTGAGCCCAGGCTGGCTAGACAAGGCACTGCCTCTGTCCCCTTGAGGACTCGGTGAGTGCGCTGGACCACTGGGCCAGGGTGATGCCTTCTCCCATGGAGCATTGGGATTGAGCAAGAACAGGAGTGAGGCCCCTTCTAAGTGAGCTCCAGATCACGGAACACCTTTGCGTAGATTTTCTGAAGCCTGAGGTCAATGCCCAAAGGCTTGTTTCTGACTGGAGGAGCTTGCCAGGGATCAGGGATCTCCCACTATTGGCAGCTGTAGAATTGTATTCATTCAAAAAGTGTCTGTTGAGGGCCTGCTCTGTGCTCAGCGCTGTTCTAGACATTGGGCAGTTGACAGAAACAGCACAGACAAACTCCTCCCTTCTGAGAGCTCAGTGCCAGTGGCAAAGACAACAAGAAACTAGCAGCCAGCGAGGGAAGTGGAAAGTGCTGCGGTGCACATGAAGGCCCGGGCCTGAGTTCTAGACACCAGGACTGATGAGCCTATGCAATGGCTATGAGCCAAGACTGACTGTCAGTCCGGAGGGATGTCAGTGGGGACACAGGAAAAGGGAAGAGACAGCCACTTCCAGCAGAAGGCTGGGAGAGCGCAGGAATGCAGGGCACAAGGTGTGCACACAGAAGCAGAGGGACAAATGCCAATTAACGTGATGCAGACTGGCCATCTGTCAGGCAGGCTTTAAGGGACCGCTGTATGCAGGGGAGGGGGTGGGCATCTGTGGTCTCTACAGTGATTTTCATACAAATCCAACCTGAATGTCACAGGCTCCCATAGCCAGGAAGCAAAATGGTGGCTCCATTTACCTTAATGTCTAAATCTTCATGCTCCAACCCCCTAACTGCGTGGTGGCAGAAAGTGCAGGCTTTTAGGAAATCGCCACTGTCATATGTTCCTCAGACTCTTCAGACAAGACCCAGGGGGCACCAAGTCATCCTCAACTTGTTCTTTGCCCCCACCACCCAAGTCCCAAGGCCAACAACATTCCTATGGCCCCTCCCTGGTACTCCATTCTGTTGGCACTGTCCTGCACCGCCCTACCCAGGGCCCCTATATGAAAACCCAGATGTAGTGAATAGAAACACTGCTAAGAATTTTACCACCACAGGGAAACCTGAACATTCACTCAGTAGTACAGGCCTCCCTATCCATGCACCTGTAGATTCAACAAACCACAGATCAAAAATATTTTTTAAAATGTTGCCTCTGGCCAGGAGTGGTAGCACATGCCCATAATTCTAGTACCCTGGGAGGCTGAGGCAGAAGGACTGAAAATTTGAGCCTTTTAGTGACACCTTCATGACTTAGTGTAGTTCTGTGGGTAGGTCCTTGATTAAATCCACCAGAACTATGGAAAAAATGCACCTGCACAGAACATTTTTCCCTAAACAATATATACAACTGTTCACATATCACTTATACTGCATTACATATTGTAAGAAATCTAACGGTGATTTAAAGTATATAGGAGGATTTGTGTAGGTTATATTCAAATACTGTGACATTTTATATAAGAGATTTGAGTATCTGCTGTAGTCTGAGTTTGCAAGAGAATAGATTTAGTACAGGACACATAATTTATAGGATCGTTTTATGATATTCACCTAAAAATTCCAATGCAGAAGAGTGTGAGAAATCTATCCATGCACTAGAGACCCCAAGTATCCAGCTGAGGGCCTGGTTCTCACGTCAATGTCCTGTACAAGTCCAGTGGAAGAACTAGAGCCCACAGCAACGTCCTCCACAAGGACAGTTGGAGGCCTGGTGCCCATGACAATGTCTCATGCAAGTCTAGATCAAGGATCTGTGCTGGAAAGGCTCAAATGTCAGTGGTGGAAGCTCAAAAGCCTGAGCCTGCAGAGTAAAGGACCTGTGCCCCCAGGCTAAGGGATCTGCACTGGAGCCAGGAAGCAAGGCTCAAAAGAAGGACCAGAGCTTTCCCAAAGAGACCCACAGCCATCCTCAGTGACTGCAAGGACCACAGCTCCTCCAATGAAAAGAAAAGCTGAGTTCATGTCATGAAAGCCAGGGCAACAATCTTCTCCAGGAGAATCAACAGCACTCCATCTCTCCCTCCAGTTCTCCTTTCCTGCTGTTGCCAACAACCCTCAGGTGGGCCATCACACCCAGAGCCATGCTGGCTCAGTTCAGCTGCAGGTTCCAAGTTGACTATTAGTTAATCCCTCACAGTATCCATGGATTTGGGTATCCACAAGGGGTCCTAAAGGGGATACTAGGGGATGAGCATATTGTCACTCTTTTAATGGCAAGAAGGAAGAGCTTACAGCACAGAGAGCAGCTTCAAGTTGGTCCTCAAGTGCCATGCAGTTAGCTAAGCAACTCTTCTACTCCCTTCTGGTTGGCTGCCAGCCCCTGTGCACTGATTGGTCAGGAGGCCCCTCCGTTTCCACCCATCGCCTGGTGGCCCTGTCAGAGCAGTCACAAGTCAAGGCAGGCGTTGCTCCAGTGATGCACGCCCCCAACCTGTGCTTCTGCCCCAAGCACAGTGCAGACTCAGTCTCTGCAGAGATCTCTGACAATTCCACTGCAAACTGACGCTGTGCAGACAAGGAGGATGCTTGCTCTTGCCCAGACACAGCGAAGGATTCTGAGCTGCCACATGCTACAGCCCTGTGACACCTATGTGTCACCAAGGGGCTGGGTGGGGAAGATGTGACACACCAATAGTGCCCTATGCTGGGTCTGGCCTGCTGTTTTTGTTTTTTGTTTTGTTTTGTTTTGTTTTGTTTTGTGGTGGAACTGGGGATTGAACTCAGGCCCTTGCGCTTGCCAGGGAAGCACTTATTCCACTGAGCCATCTCCCCAGCCCTGGCCTGCTGTTTTTGATTTGTTCTTTTTCTTTTTTCTTTTTTTTTTGGGGGGGGGGTGGAACCCGGGATTGAACTCAGACCCTTGCACTTGCCAGGCAAGCACTTACTCTACTAAGCTATCTCCCCGGCCCCTGGCCTGCTGTTGAGAGACCTTTTTCACTCAGCGAGTGCCCTATCACTCTCCCACGGAACCTGCTCCCCTACCCTACTCATCAGGATGTATGTCCAGCCCCTAATGTAAGCAAAGTGTTTCCATCGCAGTAAGAGCTGGGCCCCATGCACGCAGCTGAGAGAGACACTGCTCAACAGCTGCGGTTGTCAGAAATGCCAAACCCCAGCATGAGGCCGTGAGGACTGAGTCCCAGCCTGTTATGCCTGGTCAAGACTCTCAAAATGTCACACTGCACAGAGTGTGCATTTAGCAAGGCCAAAGTTTCCACACTGAGTATAACCGTTTTAAAGACTCAAAGGCCCTTTTGGAAACTGAACACACCTTGCTGTGTACACAGAGTAGCGCACTTAGCAGCTACAATAGTGAAGGAATCACTGTACGGAAGTATAAAAGCAAGCACAAAAACCATCCTTGCTATGCTACATTTTGCGTAAGAAATGGGGAAAACAAAGAAATATTCACATGTCTGCTTACACTACAAGAAACACAGGGATGGGGCTGGTGAGATGGCTCAGTGGTCTAAGGCACCTACTTGGAACAAGCTTGGCAAAGCACAGGGACCGCAGTTTGATCCCCCAGCACCACATGCCAGCCAGCCCCACCCCCTGGTGGGCTGAGCTGGCCACACACACACACACACACACACACACACACACACAAATAAATAAAAAAATAAAATTTAAAAAAAAAAAAAAAAGAAACACAGGGAGGATAAATCAGAAAACAACGAAGTCGGACACTGCCAAAGAGTAGGAAAGAATAGAGTGGATAGGAGGAGGTGACGCTTTTGAGTATACCCTTTTTTATGAGTAGTTCTGATCTTTGAAAGAATGTCAATAGCCCACCGATTCAAAACATAATTTTTATAGGAATAGGAAGAGGGGAAAAACTGAAAGCAAATGAGAGCATATGACTCTGACTGTATTTCAAGTGTAGATAATGCCCACACTGAAGTTGGGGAGAAGAGAGAACTAACCTAAGTAAAATAGCATCTGACTGTATACACCAGCCTGCATGTTGTGCGCCCACGTGTGTGTGTGTGTGTGTGTGTGTGTGTGTGTGTATGTGCGCGTGCGCTCAAGCTTGGGTAAGGAGAGGAGGGGCCATTGGGGATAAAAAGCAAACATCTTGAAGTTCTTGCTGAAGAGGAAGAGCATGCAAACACGGAAGGCGGGAGCAGGAGCCGCGTGGGAACAGGATGGAATTGAGAGTTCTGGTGTGAACTTGTGATTTCTAAATATGTGTGCATGGATGATTACACATGCATGCATACTAACACATTCCCATGTACACGCATGTATGTGTTTTACCCTCTTGCCACTGAGATGCAATACCGATGCCCACAGCTGGAAGGAGGAGAAGTGTGTTCAGCTCACAGTTTGAAGAGGTTTCAGCCCATAATCAGCTGGCTCCAAGGCAGGGTGGCTCCTGGCAGGGGAGAAACAGTTCACGGTAGGGCAAGGGGAATCTGAGAAATCAATAAGGGGAAGGAAGAAATAGACCCAGGTCATGCCCCGGGTGGCCACTTCTGACCAGATTCCACCTCCTCACAGTGAGTTACCTGTGGGCCTCATAGTACAATGACATCCCAAAAGCCCCACCCATGAGGGCATGACTTTGGGAGACATTTAGAGAGAAGTTATGACAGTGTGTGTATGTACAGATTATAGATAGATAGACAGACAGACAGACAGACAGAAAAGGAGGGCTCTTGCTTCTAGTGCAATGTGTCTCACCACTCAATGGAGAAAGAGCTGGAGTCGGGAGATTAGTATTTCACAACTTTTATGACTGTGGCAGGCATGAATCATTAACAAATATTAAATCTAGAGGGGAAAAGATTTTTTTTGAGGGGCCAGGGAGATGGCTCAGTGGAATAAATGCTTCCCTGGCAAGCACAAGGGCCTCAGTTCAATCCCCAGTTCCACCAAAAAAAAAAAAAAAGGAGAGAGAGAGAAAAAAAAAAGTTTTTGAGACAAGAGTTTCACTACATAATTCAGGCTGACCTTGAGCTCACCATGTAGCCCTTGAACTCAGCCTCCCAAGTGGCGCTGGGATCACAGGCAGCCACCAGCATCTGGCTAGAAGAGATCTGGGTGAGAATTGTGCTTATGGTGTCTTCCCAAAGGCCACTTACTAGGTGCAGAGAAAGTGGGGAGAATAGCAATACACAGTGGAGAAATCAGACAGCACCTTGACCAAATGGTCAAAACGAATATCAGCTGTGAGGGACAGGTGGATCCCACCACCCTCTAGCTGAAACATCCCAGAAGTACACCGTGCCACCTATGTCCTGCTGTTACTGAGAATCCATAACCCCGGTCCATTCACGAAGAAGCATCAAGCAAATGCATGAGAAATGGGGGCACTGTATTCTACAAAAATACCAATATTACACAGGATGAGGAAAAGCTACGGAATGCTTCAGATTAAAGAAGGCTAAAAGGGAGGTGAGAAATAATTGCAATATCTCACTCTAAGCCAAATCCGGAGGAGAACGTAGAGAAAGGGCAAAATGTATATCTAGATGGCTTTCAGGAGGTTCCAGTTAGGGCTTTTGGAAAGGGACTGAGTCATGGGGGAAGCAGAGCTGATTTGCTGTTAGGAGGGGGGCATGGTCAGAAGAGGCGGGTCACTAGGGTGTGTCCTGGAAGGGTGTCGCTCCCTCCCACACTCACCCCTTCTTCCTCTGTTCCTGACCACCATGAGGTGAGCACCCGGACCCTTCCATCATGTAGTTTCTATTCTGAGCCTGCCGAACACAGACTGAAATTTCTAGAACAAGAGCCAAAATCAGCCTGTCTTCCTGTAAGCTGCAGGTGTCAGGTATTTTGTCCCAGCCAGTTAGAAAGTGCCCCAGATGGGTAGTACTAGATCAAGAAGAAAAAAATTGTATCACAGTGATAAATTAGCTAAAACTAGTGCATCAGTGTAAATTTATAAAATTGTTAACTATTCTGTGGTATATAAGAGAATATCCCTACTAACAGGAAATGCACATTGAATAATTTAGGGTAAGTGCCATAATGTATATAACTTTCAGGAAAAAAGTATGCATAAACAGCAATACAGTGTATACACTATAGGTAGCATATATATGATAGAAGACAAATAAAAAAAACGCAATAAGTTGCAGAATAGATAAATCCAGGGAAAGTATATATAGATATGCTTTGCCGCATTTTTAGTTTTGCAATTGTTGTAAGCCTTTTTTAAAAATTTAAGATAGGGGTCGGGGAGAGGGCTCAGTGGAATAAGTGCTTCCCTGGCAAGCTCAAGAGTCTGAGTTCAATCCCTGGTTCTGAAAAAAAATTAAGATAGGCTCTTGCTATGAAGTCCAGGCTGGCCTTGAACTCACTACGTAGTTCAAGTTAGCCTGGAGCTTGCAGCGATCTTCCTGCCTCAGTCTTCCAAGTGTTGGGATTGCAGACATGCAGTCCATGCCTGGAAAATTGTCGTAAGTTTGAAATTAGTTCCTAATCAAATGCTTCAAAAATGCCTCCACATTTATCTTGTCCTTAGCCATTTCCTGCCATGTCTTATGCACTGATACTTTTGACCCTCCCTGTGGCTCCAGGAGTAACACGCAGGGCAGACACTACTGTGACAGTTCTCACTTTGCAGATGAGGAAATCGGTGACTGTGACTTGCTGGGCAAACAGACCGGGAACCACCACGAGCAGGCCCGGGCTTCCTCCTGGGGTGTTCACACCCAGCCCTGCTCATCCCCATTCACAGATGGAGCTGGGCCTCGTGTAGCCTTCCTAGCCCTGGCTCTTGCTTTCACAGTGGAACTAACTGCATATATTATAGCTATTCCTGCTCTGCTTCTGTGGGGCAGGGACCACAGAGGGCTCCTCCGACTCACCCTGAGCTCTGTGCTCAGCTCTGTGAATGGCTGATGAATAAATGACTGTGTGGCTGAGTGAAGCCGCCTCTCATCTGACCTAGGCTCACCTCAATCAAGTCTCAAAGCCAGCCTTTCATCCTGTAGTTGGAATTAAGTAGGATTAACGTCAACACTGTCCTGGCTGACGCGCCTCTGGCTCCTTCCCAAGCTTCCAAGGAGTGTCTGGGTGTTAGGGTGCCGCTTGGGATTATTCCCAGTGTCATGGGTGAGAGCTGCCTATTGCGTGTGGCCTTTCGGGGGAGTGAGGCAATCCGGCCAACAAATAGGAAGCGACAGGCAGGCCAAGTTAGGGGAAGCAGTGGGCAGAGGAAAAATCAGAGAGGCTACACGGAAGCTACCACTAAGTCACCATCGGTTCAGGCTCGGCCTTTAAGGGATGTGGAAGCTTTCACGGAGCGACAAGCAGTACTGCCAAAACCACCCCGCCTTCCCACGCACAGCCTGGGCACCACTAAGCAGGGGGTGTGTGCTTGCTTTAGGAAGCCTGACAGACGTCTACCTTCCTGGTTCATTCCACCCGGGACACAGAGGCTGTGATCCCTGCGGCCCAGCTGCAGGCCTGTGTGAGAAGATGGAACTTCCAAATAAACCCCTGGATTTGAGACACGGCTGAAATCTTATTTGAAGGGATTTGCTTTCGATTTCATTTTTTAAACTGCATTTTTAATAACAAGCCTATTCAATCAAAAGGAGGTATTTGACTGCTTGGAACAACAGTAGGATCTCCCTCAGTGTAATTTGGATTCTCTCTTAAATCGGCTTCCTTTGACGCCGCCAGCTCAGATCACTCTTCAGTCAGTCAATCACAAAGCCTTGTCAGTGGTGTGGGAGAAATTCAGTTGGAAGCATCCCTAAGGACAGCTCCGGACCTGGTCTCCTAAAGCAGGAGAGTGGTCTCCAGGCTTTGGTCACAACAAGCGACATCACACCAACATGGCAAATGTTAGCGCTAGAAAGCCTGGGGAGGGGGGGGGTCCTTCCCTGCTCACAGTGAGGAGATCCACTTGGCCAGTGCTGGCCCAGCAATGGAGACTGTCATGCTGTGCCCCACAGGACTGGCCACCGTCCTTCCTCCTTACAAAGCAGGAGGCTGGAGGAGATGGTGAGATAACACCAACAGTCCCAGTCTGGAGAACACGGAGGAAGCAACGAGGAGCACTTTTCCTCTCTGATGAGCAGGTCCAGGACTCCTAGATTAAGACACCCAGGGAAACCAGGGCGATGCGCTGCTAATTCCTGGGGTCAGACTGCTCTGGGGGCCTGGAAGTTAGTCCAAGGCTAGAGGTCAAGTTACGGGGTCTAAACAGATCCAAGTTAGACACGGGGAAATTTCATGCAGTTTCCTCAGCCCAGAAGAGGGAGCTGTAACCCAGGCCCGGGGACACTCCGCTCCCTTGGGGAACCACCAGAGGGCAGCAGAGAAGGGCAGGGACAACCTGGAGGGTGCAAAGGAGGGAGGAGATGGGGGGGCCGGAAGCAGTAACCCTAAGTGAAGCCCCATGGAGCAGAGCAGAAACCAGCCCATACCACAAAGGGGAGCCCTGGAGGCCTGGAAGAATCTGACCAAGGTAAGAACCAGGATCCAAAATGGCTTCAGTCGATGTCCCTCACACCAGATGGGGCCGAGGAAGGCAAGGGTCATCCTTCCAGCGAACCAAGTCTTTCTCTTGGTCACACTGCTCATCAGCACAAATGGCTGGCCAATTCAGTACAAAATGTATTAGAAATGTTCTAATCCTAGCAGCATTTAGATAATCTGACCACATAGAGCATTTGATGAGGACAGAGTGCAGACTTAATCTAAGCAGATGACACCTCAAATTCAATACATTCTGCACAGAGCAGCCTGAGGTATCCTACAGAGCCCTCTCACTGGGCAACCTCCCCCAACAAGCCAGCCTCTGTGACTTCCTGGGCGTCACTCACTGTGGGTCTCTTGACCACTGCATTGTCATTTGTGTCACCCCCACACCTAACATAGAATGTGTTAGCATCTGCTTGTTAGCTCAGTGCCCTGTTCTCCACAATAAGGATCTGTTAGGGTTGGGCTTTAGGGCCTGGTGCACAGCAAATACTCCAAGTGTGTGGTAATATAGGAAGGTGAAGATCACGGCCCTCAGCCTGACTGACTGCTGGTCTGAGCCCCAAAGCAGGGCTCTTCTGCCCAGATTCCCTGGGCTCATCTCCTAGCTTTCCTGCCTGCTTTCTGTTCCCTTCCATTCCTGACTTAGCTCTGTTCCCTCCTATGACAGCAGGGGCCAAGTACATGAGCCCAGTCCCAGCATGCCTCTCGGCTGCTGCTACTCTCTTTCTAGGACGACAAACTCCCTCCATCTGGAGATTCTTAGCTCCCTAGTTCCCGGAGTGTCCTTCCTAAGCAAAGCAACCCACTACCTTAACAAAAGAAAATACACTGTGCTGTTATATTCAGACAAATAAGTCAGCCACTTGACCACAATGGGAGATCCTGAGCCACAAAGACCCTGCCTCGGGCAGAAGGCTGGTTGGGACAGTCAGTGTGGGTTCTCAGGGCTGGGATGACTGTAAGCTTCAGCCCCAGGCAGACTGGCCTAAGCCTCCCCCCACCCCAGACTGCTGCTAGGAGAGGCCAACTGGAGCCTGTCCCCTAAGCCAAAGGAGCACATGCTCAGGATCAGCAAGATCGGGAAAGCAAGGGAGAAGCCCCGCACACATATGCTCCGTACGGACATTAACTTTCTGCCCTGGTATCTAAACAGCCCCACACAGACTTGGGATTTCTCAGAACAATAGAGCAAAGCAGACCGCCAGCCATTCATCTCTTGAAATTTTCAAGCAGGGGTGCCCTGCAGCTTGAAGGCCTGCTGGCTTCACCTTTTCTGCCAAGTGGTAGAAGCAGAACTTCTGCAGCCCTTCCCTTGGATGCTGGGAGCGCTAGGTAGGCGCATTCCCACCTACGTTGGCCAGCCAGAGCGAGCCCAGACAAAGCTGTTCCTCACACACCTTCTCACAGAGGCATCAGCTGGGACAATGACATGTGTGGGTTGTCATGACAATGAAATTGAAACAGGGATAAACAATGGCACTCAGCCGGCAGCCTGACCCCTGGGCTGACCTGTCATTTTTATAGCAGCCGTCCAGGCCCCATGTACACGTCAGGAGATGAGCATCTCCGGGACTGGCTTTGATAACAGGTGGCTAAACAGAAGGCTGGGAATCACCAGGGTCTTTTTGCCCCATTTTAAGTGAGATTGGAGAATCAAACAACCTCCCATAAAGGTCTCCAGAGCCTTACAGAGACAACAAAGCCTAGAAAGTCACAGCACTGGGCCCACACATAGTCATGTCAGCAGAAACGGGGAAGAACCAGGACCCCATCCTGAGCTCATAATCCTTGGAAATCTTTGCTTACTTGTGGAGGTGGCGCTTCCAAAGCACAGCAGGGCTCCCCGCCACCGCTCCCCAAATGGACCATGGCAAAATTTAATTATTGACTCTGTTAGAACTTGAAAATCCTTTCGCAGTTCTGATGCAAAGGCATATGCAAATGCAAGCGTGCAGCTTCCGCAGCCTGAGTTTCCACCTGCTTGTCCTTCTGCAATTGCCTCACACACATCTGCAGAAGCTGAGCTCTAGGAAAGAGAATAGACAATGCCCCAAAAGGCTCAACTTGGCTTTAAAAAATGGTATTGTTATTTATATTTAATAGCAGTTTCTGAAAAAGCCCCAGCTCCTAGGGCAAGCAAAAATGTAAATGCTAACTGATTGTTATTCTTACAGAAACTTAGAATTCAAAAGTTTAATCATGCTCATTAGCATAATTTGGGCGACTACAGTCCACAACCTTACCCTGGAGTTGATTATTTATGGCAGCCTGAACAGAAGTTGAAAATTAACTTTGATTTAATGTAACAACTCCATCCCCAGTATAATTCATAATGCAGATATATTCGTCAAAAATAAATCACCCATCTCAAAACAGAGTACCAAGAAAAGGATATAGAAAGAGAATCCCTGATCTTTGGTTTCTGTAGCCGTTCCCACTCTGCCTTGCTCTCCACAAGCCTGTGCTTGCCCAGGGACTAGCATTGGAGAAGACTGAGATCACCCGGATGGAGAGAAGTGTAGACATCAGACAAATGGGCCAGGAGGGGCAGGCATCCTGCAAGACAGACACCTGGCTGCTCCTGGCTGCTCCTGACTCCTCCCGAGTCTGCAGCTTGGTAATTGGGCTGAATGAGGGAGGTGCTCCCGGGGAGCTGGTCTGGAGGAGGGGTGCAGATTCTGGAGATTCGTGTGCTCCCGCTGGGCTTCGCCTACATTGTTTCCTTTCATTCTCACGTGACAGATAAAGCAGCTGGAGACTGAGGCCCAGAGAGGTTAAACAACTGGTCTGTGTCCCACAGCTTGCCAAAGGGAGTAGTAATCCAGGTGCCTGTGTCTCCTGACTCCATATGCAGTGCTCTGGCTCTGTTGGCAGGCACAGGGACCAATTCCCGGCGAAGCAGCCTGTCTAAGCCCAGGGAAGCAGAGTCCTGTGGACTCCATCAAGGCAAAGGCTCAGGGCGCCAGGGCGAGACCGTGCTCCCTGAGAAGGCGGAGGCCAGTCTCAAGTCATCACTGGCTTCCCAGCTGCCTAGCCTCAGAAGTGGCATTCGATATCCTTGCAGGAAGAGCTCAGCAAATGTAAGAACCTGCATAAGAGAAGCGAGGGCACCCTAAGGAAGTGGTCCTAGTAGAACAGATCGCGGTCACCCAGGGTGATGGTTAGATTTACCCTGGTATACACAAATAAGGAAGCCTATCTTCCTGAGGGCAGTGCCCACAAGGCAGACTGGCACTGCTGTGGGGCTCTTCTTCCCTGCTAATGCTCTCTCTGTATGCTGCTGAAGCTGCCCAGACAAGCCAAGCTTTAGTGGCAACAGGTCTGCCTGCCAGTAACCAAGCCCTCTCTCCCCCAGCACCTCTGGGCTCCTGGTGCCAATGCACCATTGTCCCTGCCAGGTGGAGCTGATGCTCTCACTGTGGGCAGCAGAGCCGTGTGCCAACAGAAAAAGCCTGGCCCAGTGGCTAGCAGGAAGGTAACCACACTCAGATCATGCCACTTGGCTCTTTGACTTCTGCACTGGAAAAAAAAAAAAAAAAAACCTGGCTGAGAAGTAGTAAAAGCTGTTGGCAATAGCAGGAAGTTAGGGTTCTCTTGGTCCCAGCTCAGAGGGTATAATCACAAGCTAGCATGTCATCGTGTGATCACCCGTGTGTGCATTTACACACACATGCATGTGTCCTCATGCTTAATCACATATTTGTAACAGTTACAGAAAGACAAAACCAAATCAAAAGGCTCATTGTGAAAGAGAAGACTCTCAGGGCCTTGGATAAAGTTGTGGCCAAGCTTAGATTCAGTCACCATGATACCAGAATAAAGAATCGATTCATCTCACTAAAACAACCAATTGGTTCATCTAATTCAAACAACCACCTGATCCCACCAATGGGGAAGAAATATCAGTTGTTAGGGACTTTGTTGACCAAATACTCAAGGAGCTGGCTGAAACGATGTTTTATAAACTAAAGGTGGTGATGCTGAGTAGCTACAGCTTTTGGCTCACTTCTTCCCGGGTACCACCTTACTGAAGGAAAGTATACAGCACTTTGATTTCTTTTCCTTCCATTCCTGAATATATGTTCTTAATAATAACCACACCAATGAAAATAGCAAGGGACCGGGGAGATGGCTCAGTGGAATAAGTGCTTCCCTGGCAAG
>NW_004524656.1:5207516-5210421 GCF_000260255.1 Octodon degus | reverse complement strand
TAATGAATAGAATGATTTGTTCTAATGGTGTTTGTAAATAGGATCACAAGTCCGCATCTTGTACAGCAATTAACCACTAAGAAGAATATATGCAGTGTGCTATTTGTTGAAACTGTACTTCCGATCTGATTTGAAACTGTCTCATTGCTGTTTATCAATAAAATTTTGGAAAAAAGAAAAACAAATAGTTAAGATAGATATACAGCTATATTCTCTTAATTCAATGAATAGAGAGCTTTGTTCTAATAATGTTTGTAAAGAGGACATCGTGTCTGCATCTTGCACAACAAATAACACTAGGAAAACAGTATACAACCTATTAAATATTGAAACTGTCCTACTAATTTGATTAGAAACTGTTTCATTGCTGTTTGTTTCTCAATAAAATTATGGAAAAAAAAAAAAAGATCACTGTTATTGCAATCTCCCGACTGGAAACAAGAGAGAACTGAGGTTCAGAGCAGTTCAGTAACTTGCCCGAGGTCACACAGCCAATGAACAACATATCCTAGGCACGGACCCCAATCCACTCCACTGTCATCTCACATGGATGCCATTGTCTCCCCAGCTAGAATGCTTATTCCAGGACAGAAAGGACTGCATGTCTTTTGTTCATGCCCAGGTTCTCACACTGAGAACTACGCCAACACAGAAGTGCAGAACAGCCTCCCAATAAATAGCAATTGAATGAATGAACCAACCTCACTAACTGGGTCCTGAAACCAGCCAGCTCTACTGAGCCCCTGAGTGGAGCCCCACCCATCACTGACAGTAGCCAAGGACAGGGTGGAGATGTGGTCCTAACACAGGACTGCTGGGTCCCACTACAGTTCCAGCAGGCAGGAATCGTGATCCTGCAGTCTTATGACCAGCCTGCTGTCCTTGATAGGCGCTTTGGGGCAACAAACTGTGCCTCTGGCTCCAGGTATCCAGTGCAGGCACCCACACCCACCAGGCCACACTCCCTGCTGGAACTGGGCATTGGGTGCCTAGGAGCCAGCAGCTGAGCCAGATCCATTTCCACCTGACCTTTGACTCTGCTAGTGGCTGGATGTGGACAGAAGAGGGCAGATGCTCATTTCTCCTGCCCAATTGCACAAGACCCAGGGGCTGGGGTTTGCTAATGATGGGGCAAAAGACCAATGAAAACATTAGTCCTCCAGGAATTTAGGAGCTCAGGCCCCTCATTGGTGCCCTGGCTCCCAGACCCACCCGCACCCACTCCCCCAGGACAGACCTGCCCTCCCGTGGCCTGCAGCAGCTCGGGCTCCTGTGATATTGTGGTTGACTGGCCACATTCAGATCACAATCCCTCTTGATGGGCAAAAACACAGATGGAGAAGCCTCTGCGATTCTCTCTAGAGCTCACGGTACAGCAAGTTCCTGTTCCCAGCTTGGCTTCCCACGCAAGTGCACTACCGCTGTCCTTGCTTCTCCACCTAGAGCATCAGCGGCAAACCTTTGGCATGCATGCCAAAGTGGGCCGGTTGTGCCACTGAAAGCCCTAGGTTTGCCATCACTGTCCTAGAGACAAAAGAAGCTGAACAAATAAGAAGGTGGCCTCTGTCCTTCCCTTGGTTCAGACAGGAACTCAACAGACACGAATAGGAGTGAACAGTTTGCAGGATTCATGCCTTGGCATGGGGCAAAATGCCTTTTCTTTGAGTCTTACAACTGTAAAACAAGGAATACTGTCTGCATTGCAGATGGAAAATGGAGGCTGGGCCAGGGATGCCTTCCCACTCCTTGTTGTCCAGACACTAAATCCCTGGAGAAGGGAGAAAAGAAATGGTGGTGACCACAGCCCACATTACCTTCACTCACCTGGAGGAAGATCACAAATCACTCAACCAGGGCCAGGGAGATTGCTACAGTGAGAGGGGAGTGGTGTTGTTCTTTCACTTGTCAACTTGGATGAGCCAGGAGGTGCGTGGTGGTGGACACACAGCATCCTGGGTGTATTTGTGCCACCGTGTCTCCAGGTGAGTTAGCATTTGAATCTGCACACCGAGTAAGTGATGGCCCTTCCCGGTGATGCACTCCGTCCAGTCAGTTGAAGGCCTGCGTAGAAAGAAAAGTTGGACCTTCCAGAGACAGGGGGAAACTCCTCCTGCCTGGCAGCCTGCAGCCTGGGGCACTGCTATTGTCCTCTCTGCCTGGGTCGCAAAGCCTGCCAGACTTGACATGTATACTACACCAGCAGCTCAGCTAGGTCTCCAGCAAGCTGACTGCAGAGCCTTGGGACTTGTCAGCCCACAGAATTGTGAGGTGGTTCCTGATCATGAGTCTTGTTCTATATATGTGTATGCAAGCACGTCGTGTTGGCTCTATTGCTCTGGGGAAGCCCGATGTATACAGGGCCCTGGCCAGGCTCTGACCGGGAGACAGCTGGAGAGCCCTCTGCACAAGAGTCGCAGTCCCCTGCACCCCTGCAGTCTTCCACCAAGATTCCTCTTCAGGTGCTGCCCTGTTTTCTTCAAATCATTTCTTTGCACTTACTGACAGCCAGCAAACGCCAGCATGACTTTGAGAGTATATCAGCCAACAGCATAGGTAAGGCTCCACCTCCGTGGAGCTCAGGTTCCGTTGCAAATGTAATAAGGGAAGAGTGTATCGAGAAGAGAGAAATAGTGTAAAATGTGAGAAGTCTACCGGGGTGAGGGGCACAGGTCCACTGGGTGAGGGTGAAGCATAGTGTTAAACAGGGAAGGAGGGAGAGAAGGAGATACTTGAGTGAGATTTGGAAGGGATGGGGGCGAGCCGTGCAGCAATGTGGAGGGACATCATCCCAGACAACAGCCAGTGCTGTCGACTTAGGGGCCTCATGGAGCCACAAAGAGGCCAGTGTGGCTGGTGCAGCACAGGAGGTGGGGATGCGGTAGCCTGGGCCTGGGTCATGCAGGGC
>NW_004524656.1:5200274-5201491 GCF_000260255.1 Octodon degus | reverse complement strand
GTGGGGGATGGGATGGGGAAGGGAAGGCCAACTTCCACAGCCTTCCTCAACTTCTGGAGGAGTTAGAGAAGGCTGGGACAACACACACATCCTAGAGCTGAGACGAGTAAGAAAGGAAAGAAAGAATGGCCTCTTCTGTGGGTGCAATCAGTGGTGTACTAGCAAATGCTTAGCAACAGGCTCTCAGAGAGCAAGGGAATGAGCAAGCGAGTGAGCGAGCGAGAGAGAAAAAAATTTTACTGACATAAAGGACATATAGTGTATATTTTACAAACAATAATAAAATATATAATACCCTTTACTGGAAAGTTCATATAAACAGTTGATTCCCACAGAGTGCTTTGGATAGTTTTTGCAAAACTAGATGGTTGCATCTGACAAATGAGTATAGCTCCTGCATGAAACTTGGTTGAAATTTTCATTTGCATTATTGGGTAAAAAGAAAGTGAAATAACAAAAATATTTGTTGGAATCTCCTTTGCTCATCAGCTGTGCGAGTGACTCCTTTGCTGCAGCAGATAATAGTTTTCACTTACTCCAAGAATATTTCCGCAATTTGGGGCACTATTTACAACATAATAGCTACGGACACAGCACACTTGTAAGCGTAAGAGGCATTATTTAGATGTTCTGTATTACTTTTTCAAGCCTAGACAAATAACAAAACAATAAAGTCCTGATTTACAGCGTTTGCCTGTGTTTGTGTTGTGAATATTCCCACACTGGCCAATTTCAACCCACCACGCTGGCATTACTGCACGCGGGGCTAGAAAGAGATGTGTAATTGTATGCCCTTACGTGGAATTTCCACCAGAGAGATGCAGTCAATGTAAATAACCTCAAGAGTATAGCTAATAGTAAAATGTAGTAAAATAATTAGGAAGTAATGAGTTTTGAGTATTTATTACCTTTGTGCTTAATGTAACTTATTTAATTGTAGTCTATATAATTTAATTTTTAGTAATAGTTGTGTTTATCAGCCAGCTTGCAAAATCCCTGAAAGTTTAACTCTTGGCTCTCAAGAATGGATAGAAGCCCACGCTAGTACCCCACCGGCTGTACAGTGCCTTCACAGAGACCTGGAGGCCAAAAATTGGGCGGACTGAGGCGCTCGGGTATAAGGCAGGTTGTCTGAGACACCTGGTGACTAATAGAGCAAAGCTGGCCTCAGGGGAGGAGGAGGGGAGCCAGGCATCAGGAGCCAGAGGGAGCAGGGT
>NW_004524656.1:5187947-5199308 GCF_000260255.1 Octodon degus | reverse complement strand
GTTAAAAAACTGAGCTCAGACAATAAATCATTGACTTGCATCAATTTAATACAGGTATATTTGAGTCGAGCTACTTAACCCCCACTTGTTTGTCAGGCAGTAGCCACTCACTGCCCCGTCTACCTCCTGGAAGCCCTGGGCATGCTCTGTTAGCAGTCATGACAAGAGCCCGGGGAGGACCAGTGCCCGGGGCCCTCCTGACCTCACCCGCGGCAGCAGCTCAGCCCGCAATCTCCTCCCTATAGCATCTGGACTCTGCTTGCTACAGCCCATGTACCTCCTGCTTATCGGCAAAGCATCAGCGTCCCTGCCCAAGGCTCAGTGCCGCCCAGCCAGGGACTGCTCTGTCCACAGCCCTTGGTCCAGGCTTTGAGGACCCTGGGTGTGAGGAGCACACCTGGTCTGACAACCTTGGGCTCCTTCGCTAACTCTGCATAGAACAGGTTCTACCCCAGCCAAATTGGCCCCAGCAGAGGGGACCAAGATCACCTACAGTTAGGCCCTAGGCATCAGGAAGAGGAATCCAGTAGGAAGAGAAGCCCCGGAAAGGAGGACGACAGATAAAAGGAGGCGGGGCCAGAGCAGGAGGTGGGAGCTGAGAGAGGTGCTGACACAGCACTTGCGCTGTGAATTCCTGCCATAAATCACTCCGGCTCCACTCGGGCTGGGAGCCTCGCAGTGGGAGGGTGAGGACTCCTAAGCCCCAGATTCTAAGCACAGAAAGTCCTGCTGCAGGGCTAGGGGACTACAGGCCGCTTTTTGTCCTTACCAGAGAAATTGGTCCACCCCACTGCACAATAGGGGGGCAGCGGCCCCCTCCTCTGGGCTACTAGACTGGGCCCCAGGGGCACTGAAGTCCTCATGCAGGGGTAAAAAGATCATTATCAAATCATTATCATTCTGGATGGTATCGATAAAAACCACCACACAGAGCTCAAGAACAGCCTGCTCTGGGGTACAGTATAATCGCTCACACTTATGTGGCACCTCGCAGCAGGAAAACCAGAGTCACACACATTTTTTCTCACTTGATTCCCATAAGGGAAGAATGCAGGTAAAGCCAAAAAATTTTTCCCTTGTTTGCTTTACAAGCCAGGAATTTTAAGTTCAGAGACATAAAGGTCATCTCAGGGCATGGAACCAGATACTGAGGGAAATCTGAACTAGAGCCCCGTCTCACGTGTCCCTTCCCACTGTCCTATCCTGGAGGAGCTGGGAACTCTGTCGCATCCTAGAAAGCTGGATATCCCATAACTCAGAGGTCAGGTGAGGCTTCCAGCTGTGTGGCCCTACCAACCTGGACAAAGGTGGCCAAACAGGACCAGGGATATAGCTCAACGGTACGGCACCTGCCTGGCAAGCCCAAGGTCCTGAGCTTGACTGGGGGCGGGGGAGGGTGGACAATCAGCATGTACTTCCTGCAGCTGCTAGGACTGAGTCAAAGGGTTTAGCATAGCTCCTAGCACTGAGCGCTCAAGAAACATTAGCAATTGTTATTACATGCCTGAGCTTCCAGGCGGCAAGGGAGTGCCACCCTCTAGCTTGCCTGCCATTCCAGAGGCCAGGAAATGGGCGGAGTGACCTCCAGCTGCGGCCTCAGCCAGCCACTCCCCCTTTCCCCCAGAGGCCTCTCCCTACACAGCGGGGGAGCCTCTAGCCACAGACCCTGGCCTCAGCAGGACTTCAACCTGTTTTTGGAGGACACCCCCAGGTGATGGTTATTCTGAGCTGAAGCTGGAAAGGAACAGTCTGATGAGCTCTCCCTGACCTGGGGCCTGGAGCACACCTGGGATGGAAAACTTGCTCCTTCCCAAAGCAGCGAGTTGGCCGGAGGCTTGCAACCTTGAGGAGGATGTGCTGACCCCCAAGCCTGCTCCAGTGTCTGTAAAGCGGGGTCCCTGACAGTTAATCTTAGCAGGGACTGGGTGTGGTCATGCAACACAGTGTCCCCTCCTTCCTTCTCTTCCAGGGCTAGAACAAGTCTTAGGACACCAGGCTTTTCTCCTTCTGTGAACTTCCCTAGTGGGACCTTCTCATCAGGCAAGGCTGATGGGACAGGCCGGTGGGGACAGGCACATCCGAAGGTCTCTCCTACCTCCCTGGATTGGATGGTCCCACCACATGTGTGCCCCTCAGTGCCTGCGCGGAGGCCGCTGCCACGCTCTTTGGTCGTCGTCCAGAGCCACCTCACACCCTGCCGCATGCAGCTGGCATCAGCCCCCCTGGACTTCCCCTCAGCCCTGCCCTGCCCTTACGGTGGCAACCAAGTCAAGTGATGCATTCCCAGGCTTGAGGCTCCACCACTAAGTGGTGTAATTTAGCCTGGGTTCTGTGTTTTGATTTTACCCAGCTGAGTCTGTGTGCATTTAGATTAATCCTGTTAGCTGGCGGAAGCAGGGTTACCTGCTGTTTATCAAGAGTGCTTGTGTGATTTCTGTTTGATATGCAGCCACCTTCCCCACACAGAGGAGCCTCCAGTCTCTCATCTTGTGACAGCCACCAGGAGACACCCAAGGGTCCCCCAGTAGATCGCTGAGTCCCCTCCACTCAGCCTTGCAGATGGTGGACCAGGCCCCATTCTACAGAGCCAAGCCCCTGCTGTGCGGCCTCTGACCTCCTCAGCACCTGCCTGGGCCCTGCTTGGTCTAAGTCCAAAGGCTCCAGGAGAGCGAGAGGCTGCTGGAAAGCCGCAGCAGGTTCCCATGAGGGTTCTAGATCTGAGAGGAAGAAGATTATGGCCCTGACCTGTCGCTGTTAGCTGTGGGACACTGGAAGAGTTCTCTGACCCCATGTTCTCTCAGCTGGAAGATGGGGCCCATGACACCTGTCCTGCTTACCCCACAGTGCACCCACCAGCAGCACTCTTGGACATGTGCAGGGGCCCAGTCCTGCTGTCATCAGGTGCCAGCCCTGAGCATGGCACGGGGGGCACATATGTGAAGCAGGGTCCTGCCCCTCTTGGCACTGTCCTTTGGAGAGTCCCCAGCATGCATGGCCTCTCCTCTGTCTTATAGAGTGGAGCTCATCCTCAGTCCTCCTCTGCCCACAGTGTGATCGCAGGCCAAGGCCAACAGGGGTCCGTTCCCACTCCCTGTGTTCTCTCCACACAGCTTGCTTCCATGCTGGGCAGCCAGTGAGGGAGGAACAGACATCTTAGACAGCTGACTGGCTGACAGTGAGGCTGGGGCCGTCTCAGAAAGCCAATGACCACCCAGATGAGGCCCTGCTCCCCCAAGACTGCCCCTGTCACACATGGGAGACAGCGCACTGGTCATTTCTGTCCAACTTGTAGGTGCACACTGGTGGTCTGATCACCTCTGGGCAGAGGCTCAAGTGGGACAGAGTGAGAGAAAATGCCCTCAGGAGGGGACCCCGGGAGAAAGCCTCCCAGCCCTACCACAGAGGAGCCCTCCCTCTTCCGCTGGAGACCACGGGCACTGCGAGCGCCCACTGGCTCAGCCTCCTGCTCCAGCACCTTAGGGTGTACCCAGCAGTTCCTGGCACCCCAGAGGCATTGCCTAGGGCACACTCGTTCTTCCCCACCAGGGAAGGACCCCTGAAGGTGAGTGCCTGCGCAGCCTGCACTCGCTAGCATACTGCAGCATCCCACCCTTGCTCGCCTCACACCTCAAGTCTTTCTGTGGCTTTATTTCCCTTCTGAGCAGCTTCACTGGTATGAAATTCATGCCCCACAGAACTCCCCCATTTCCTGGGTAGTTCCATGAGTCTTAGTAGTTTCACAAATATATACAGTTAGCGCAGCCAATTTTAGAGCATTTGCATCATCTCAAAAGGAAGCCCCGACCTTAGCTGCCATCTTCTACTCCCCGACCCACAACTCCAGGCAAACGCCATCATTCTTTGCCTCCTAATATTTGTTCATCCCAGGCTTTCACACAAACAGAAGCGTGGACACTGTGGATTTCTGTGACTGACATACTTCACACATAATGTTCCCCAGATGCATCCACGCTCCCCAAGTTCTTCATTCCTTTCCACGGCCGGCCGACTCCTGTGGTGCAGATCAATCACAGTTTGTTTATTCAGTCATCAACCAATGGGAACTTGGGTTGCTCCCACTTTCCAGCTATTATTGATCATGCACCAATGAATATTTCTGTACAAGTGTTTGTGCAGAAGTATGTTCTCAATTCTTTTGAATATATACCTACAGGTGGAATTTCTGGGCCCTAGGGTAATTCTATCTTTGACCAGTTGAGGCACTGCCGCCGGTTTCCTGAAATGTCTGCCCTGTGTTACATTCCACATACCAACTCTGAGAGTCCTAATTGCTCTTCGTCCTCACCAACACTCATTATTGTGTGTCTTTTGGAATGTCACCCTCCTGCTAGGTGTGAAATGGTATTTCATTGTGGTTTTGCTTTTTATTTCTCTGACCGCTAATGATGTGAAATATCACTTTTGTTTGTTTTATGGCCATTTGTTTATCTCCCTCAGAGAAACAGATGTTTAGATCTTTTGCCCATTTTATAATTGGGTTACTTGTCTTTTTACCACCAAGCTGTACATGTTCTTTGTAGATTCTACGTACAATTCCCCAGCTTGGATTCAAATGCATACCTGAGCCCAACCCTGCGGTCTGAGGTGACAACTTGGGTTGAAACCCTTCTTCAGACACTTAGTGGTAGAGAATTTGTTACATAGCTCATCCATGGAAGAGAGCTAATCACATTGGAATAGCAGCTGCAAGACTCTTTTCCTGGTGGTAGGTACGGGGATGGGGGGTTCTGTAATCTTCCGCTGAGGTAGGTAAGGAACCATAATTACTTCTGCCTTGCAGGTAAGGAAACTGAGGTACAGACAGCTTGCTCAGGATGGTGGAGTAGTAAGTGGAAGAGCTGGGACTTGAACCTGCATCTCTGGAACTTCAGAGCCATATAATGTTGGCTTCCTAAACAGTCAGTGTGTGTCCAATGAGGGATGGACAAATGCCCTCAATGGGGGGAATGGTACTAGCTCGCAAAGCAGGCCACTCTACTGTTGGATTCTAGTTTACTGTTTTAAAGACAAGATTTCGCTGTAACATTCAGGCTGAACTTGAAGTCACATTGTAGCCCAAGCTGACCTGGAATTTGCAGTGATCCTCCTGCCTCAGCCTCCCAAGTGCTGGGATTAGAGATGTGCACCACCATGCCCAGCCTTGTACTGTGCATTCCTCCAGTTACTACAAAATTCTTTGTCACTGAATAGAAAATGCCCATTCCTCAGCCATCAGAACTCCTACTCCCTAACCTACTCTGCTTTCAGGAGGACTCCTGATGCCCAGGGACCTGGGTCGCAAAGTGCCTCCCTCTCTTGCTAACTTACAGTGCAAAAGCTGTCAGCTCCTCTGGGCCAGTGGTTGAGTCTGGGGCTACCCACTCCTACGCGAGCCTATCCAGGCTGTCCTGCAGAATGTAGAGGAGCCCTATGCCCCTCCACAGGGACCAGGGCCTGAGGCACCAATCCCTCTCCTGCAGACACTGCCTTCACAGCCCCGCCCCAGCCGCTCTGCCACTCTCTCAGGATGCATTGGAAACAGGACTCAGACAGGAGTTGGATTAGCTAGTGGCTGGCTCCAGGGGCGGAGGTGGGGTGCTCCCTCTAGCAATCATAGCAATCCTACGCTTGGTTAGCTCTGTGAGTGACAGTGCTTCGGAGCTGACCTGCTATGGCCTGGAGGATCACCTGACCAGAGGCCCTGAGACCCCAATCCCAGGCTGTGAGGGCTGACTAGCCTCGGGAGGCCTCGGGCAGGGGGAGCACAACACCTGAGCCCAAGGCGAACTCTGCACACAGCAGCAGCTTCGCCTGTCTGTAGGAGGTATCCTTCTGGGCGAGGCCTCTCCCACCCGCCCTTGGGAGCCCAGGCTGCCAGGGGGCAGCGCTGGCAGTGCCTCACCACCCTCCAGGAGGAGACCACAGGAACAGAGGGCCAGGCTGCCAGCAGCGTCCAGCAAGCAACAGGTCCATCAGTTCAAGAAATACCTAGGGGGCTGGTGAGATGGCTCAGTGGTCTAAAGCACCTACTTAGAACAAGCTTAGCAAAGCCCAGGGACCACGGTTCAATCCCCAGCACCACATGCCAGCCAGCCCCGCCCCCTGGTGGGCTGAGCTGGCCACACACACACACACAGAAATAAATAAATAAAATTTTAAAAAAAAAGAAAGAAAGAAAGAAAGAAAGACCTAGAAGTGAGGGTCAGCTGAGAGTCCAGTGGGGCCAGGGGGACCCAAGCTTGAGTCCTGCCCCTGCAAGGCACTCTGCCACTGGCTTTAACTGGCACTTCTGTAAGTTGGGTCAGTGGTCCTCACCTGGCTCACCAGATGTTTTAAGGGGTCAGCGAGTTATCTAAGCCAATAGCTGAAGATTACTCACAGCATGATTCAACACATGGAAGCAGCAACGTTACAGAAATGGAGAACAGGTTGTGGGGTAGGGGGCAGGACCGTGGGAAGAAGGAGCAGGAGAAGGTACTGTAAAGCCCAAGGCAAGATCCTGGAGGGCGAAACTGCCTTAGACTCTGACCCCATCAAGGCCACCACCCAGGACTTGAGGCGGCGCTGTACTTCTGCAATCAGACATTAATGTCCCGGGAAGCTGTAGCGGGGGTGCTGGCTCTGCGTCGTTGCTTACAACACTGGGTGCATCTGTGTACAATGCAACCTAAACTGTCTAATTTTTTAGAAGAGAGTTATTTAAACAATGTGGGGTGGAGAGTCACCTTCTTAACATTACCTGTTCTCGCCCCTCGCGTCCTGGGGCTCCTCGGGGAACCATGTTTCCTAAGTCATCATCGCATCAAACCATCCTGGCAAATGCAGGGAGGGGCCAGCTGGAAAGAGTCTGAAAACACAGCCACATCTCTTACTCCTGCGTCTGTCACGGGCATGTGGTACACGAGGGACGGAGGGAGTGGATGAGTGAGTGAAAGAACGGGTGAAGGCAATTGCAGGAAGTGCCCTATTGATCTCCACGGAAATGAAGGGGGCTTAAAGCAAGAGATGCGTGGACAGAGGCAGGAACAGGCATCCAGCCTGGCGGGGCCTTGGCCCTCCATGTGGCACTGGAAGTGGGGGTGGCCGGCTGCATGCCTTCGAGGAGAGCAGAGTGAAGCACTTTAATTAGTGCAAGAGTAAATTACATTGGCCAAAGAGAGCCCCAGCTTCTCCCAGTGGCTCCGGAAAATGGAAGCCTAGCATTTTCAATTTAAGGTTTAGTTAGATAATGCCTATTGGTGCCAGTAGATTACAGAGTGGATATTAAATCCTGCAGGATTTGGAATCCGAGCATACAAGTGGAATCTCTAAGTAGGGGGAAGCAGCCGGAAGGAGCTGAATTGCTCTGCTCAGCTAATGAGAGAGTCTCCCTGTGAAGGAGCTGCGGGCACAAAAGCGGGTCCTGTGGTGCCCGTACCCCAACTGCTCCAGATGGGCTGGTGATAGCTGAAATTCTCAGGGCTCTCACAGCTCTCCCTACAGCTCCTTGAGCAGCCTTCTCATGTGATGAGCAGGAGTACTAAGGCCCAGTGCATGGGTCACAGCAGGAATTCACACTTCAATGCCGCCCAGCCACCCTACCCCTTCTCTCCTTTCTCCATCCAACCACTTCAAAACACCCTAACACCTGTCCTCCAGGAAGCCCTCCTGGACTACCCATCAGATTTCTCTGTGAGCCCAGCAGACCCAAACTTCCCTTGGCATTGCATAATTCCCTTGACAGGTATCAAAATCAAGCTCTTACTTTTCTTTCGTGCCTCTCACTCATTATAAGATGTGACCACGACTTATTCTCCAAAACCCTTGCTCCCAGGCACAAAGGGCTCCAGATAATCCTGTAACATACAAGTGAGATTATACTAAATTTGTATTTATTTTTCAACAGCGAATGCATTTTTGTACTGGTATACTCTTTTTTTTTTTTTTTTTTTTTTCAGGACCAGGGATTGAACTCAGGCCCTTGAGATTGCCAGGGAAGCACTTATTCTACTGAGCCATCTCCCTGGCCTTGCATTTTTGAATATGTAATAGATGTACAACATTTGAGACTCAAGAGGTCCAACAGGAGTGACAGGGCAGTCCCCCTCCTGCTCTGCCTGGCAGCATCCTTCTCCTCCCTGGGGACAGCCAGTGTCCTGTGGCTCCACCCAGGAAGCTTCATCCTCATCCAAGCAAATGGACCTGTGCGTTTCCCCTTTCTCAGCAGGTTACGATGCACCTCCCCACCCCACCCCGTGGCCTTGATTCCTTATTGGTACCCAGAGGCTAGCCCCATACTCCCCAGAGGGCTAAACAACAACAGCGGATCTCAGGAGTGCTGGGAAGCTGTGCCAATCCCAAGTGACCCTGTGTCTCCAAATGGAGGTGCAGCCACCCCTCGGTCCCCATGGGCATTGATCCTCAGACTCCCGAGTACCCAAATCTGTGGCCCCTTGAGTCCCTTTATGACAAGCACAGTATTGCATCCATCCTGCAATCCTCGAAGATGCTCTAAATCCTCCCCAGATGACTTGCAGCACCCGTGACAATGTGAACACTGTGTAAAAAGTTGTTGTGTGTGTTGTTCAGGGAATGACAAGAAAAAAAAGCGTGCATGTTCAGAACAGGGGCAATTTCAGAAAAAAAAATTGTTCTGCATTTTGTTGAATGCATGGATGCAAAACCTGCAGACACAGAGGGTTGACCGTTCTGTGCTGACTGGCACCTTAGATGGCCTCTGTAGCATCCGAGGACCAGCAGGCTTGTGGGAGCCAAAACAAGCGGCCCCAGGAGCTGGGACTTGAAGCCTTTGGCTGGGACACAAGGACCAGTAGGGAGCATCGGCCTGCCCCAGGCACCAGATGACGTCTCCAGCAGGCCCAGCATGAGGGCTCGGCTCCTCAGCAGAGGATAAAGAAGCTTATTACTTTAAGCAGGATGAAGTGTGTAAATTAATTACCCCAGCCACCCGTGCATGTAGTGGCCAGCCCTGCACACTTGGAGAACACGTGCCCCTGTCCCTCCTGCAGTTGGTTCCCCCGCTGGCACAGCCCTGAGGGCATGTGGCCGCATGCCCAAGGGAAGGCAAGGCTCTGGCCCAGCCTGTCCCCCACAGACACAGCCAGGTAGCCTGGAGGAGAAAGCGGGCTGGATTTCTCCACTGGCACTGCCACTAGTGAAAGTAGGGGTCAGAAAAGAGCAGGAAGAGAAAAGGTCAACACTTTGTTCTGTTCTCCATGAGTTCCCTGAGCAACTGTTCACGGAGTGGTTACAATGTTTCGGGCGCTGTGGTGACCCTTTACTTCCTATCATTTATTCAGTCCTCCCCACAACTCTGGTGGGCACCATTATTAGCTCCATTTTGCAGACAGGAACACTGAGGGGCAGGGAGAGTAAGTACCCTCTTCTGCTGACTCAGGTGCTCCCAGGCACAATCAAGATTCAGCTCAGAACAGCTTGCTGCTCCCACGTGGGCACAGGAGGGCTGAACTGTGACAGGGTCGCTAATGCACATCCAGCCCACAGCAGAAATTCTTCTGTCTCAGGCCCTTAGCTGCTGAGCTGCGCCCTGCTCCCTGCGTTGGAACCCTGCAGCAGCTAGGTCCTGCTCCCCCAGCCGCTCCTCTGCCCCAGCCTCTATCCAAGGCCATTCCCAAACCACTGTGGCCTGCTCTGCTCACTGCCCATGTCCACCCGGCCCTCCCCTGCCACCGTAGGTCCTGCAGACAGCATCTTCAGGACCTACCTGGTTCTCCACTCTCAGTGCTGACCTGGTCCCTGGCCCTTCCCCAGCTTACACAGGCTGTGTGACGCGGGCTCCGGCCTTGCTGCTTGCCACCTGTGGGAACTCACATACGGGAACTGACATACGGGAACTCATCACACAGGGAATTCATCTCCTGGTCAAGGCCGACTGGTCCTCCCAGACCTGCCCATCACAGGTCTCACCCCTGCTGTCTCATCCCCAGAGAGCTGACCTCCCGCAGCCCTTTACCGCGCCCAATGCCTGCGCACCTAGACCAGCCCGCCAGCCGGTCCTTGGTGCCGTCCTCACCACCATGGCTAGCTGCCAGTTCCCCGCAGCTTCCTACTAGCCATGCCTAAATCTTGCCACGACTCAGATGCAGCTGCTCGGCGTCCACAAGAGATTAGTCTTCTACCCCCCACCCCACCAACACCAAGCTCCGCGGGTGCTCAAGTCTCTTGTATGTAGTGGTGTGGAACACACACAGAACCTATCTACGCACATCCTCCTGTGTACATTAAATCATCTCTCAGTCATGGATATCTAATACAATGTAAATGGCATGTAAATTGTTGTTACACTGTATTGTTTAGGGAATAATGCCAAGCAAAAGTCTACCTGTTTGGTACAGATGCAATTTTTTTCTCACTTTTTCAATCATGGTTGGTTGAATCCACAGAAGTGGAGCCTCAGACACAGAGATCCACGGTCTCTTCTCCCGCACCCCTCCTGTGCTACCTCTTTATAGGACCCCTGAACTTCCCTCTCATCTGGGCCTGTGCAGTGGGCCCCACTTTGGTCCAGGGCACCTGTTCCAGCCCAGAGCCCTAATTCATCAGCTACATAACACTTCCTCCTCCAAAGAAGATGGAGCCCGGCTCCACGAGGCTCTTCCAGGCTGCCCTTCCCACTGCTAGATCAATTTCTGCACAAAGGTGCACAAAGGTGCCCATCTGCAGCCCATGAACTCAGCCCCACCGAGGACGGGACCAGCCTGAGAGAAATGCTGGATTGGGTGCTGCGGCCCAGCCACAGGCCGGCAAGGAAGCCAGTCGTGTCCATCTGAGATTATCTGACCAAAGGCCGTGAGCCAGAACCTGAACCTTCGTCCATCCCTGGCTCCCTGTCCACTACCATCCCTCGGGAACGGGGTTCTGGCTCACCCCCTCACTACCCCAACCTCTTGAAATATAGGTCTGGGGGCCCGAGCCCCCCCTTGCCTCCTCCCCACCTCCCCGCCTTGGCATGGTGAGGAATTAGGAACCAGAAGCTGACACATCTACCAGGCAATTAGCGTTTATCTCCCTTGTTTATGTGGCTGAACAACAGATCATTTTGAAACATAATAGTCAATACTCAGAAAGATAAAACTGCCTCGGACACTCTTGGGAGATGATTTGAAGTCTGATGGGACAAGGACAGAGCTTTAGCAATGAAGCTGGCACAGCCGCCCAGCCCCTCCTCTGGCCGGGCCCCTGCAGACAGCCCAGGGACGGTGCCTACGCAGAAGGGCCCTGTGCAACCCGCGGCCTCCATGCCCACTTTCCTGGGCAGAGACGGATGGCATGAGTAGCAAGTCCTCACTCTCGCTCAGGCTGTGGATCTGCGGTCCCACGGTCCATGCTAGGCCAGAGTCG
>NW_004524656.1:5176668-5186937 GCF_000260255.1 Octodon degus | reverse complement strand
CTGAGCCAGCCGATGCCCACGTCATGCCCACAACTGCCTGGTGAGGACAGGCCAGCGACAACCCAGAGAGGCTGACCTCCTTCCTCACGCTTTCCAGTGGGGGATGCCTTCTACCCCAAGCCCTAGGACTGCTAGAGGCTGCCTGTTTTCACTAGTGAGGGAGTCATTCTCAGGAACTGGGGAGAAAGTATCCCCCAGTTTCAGCCTAATCACGGCTCTGAGCACAATAGAAGTGGCTGCAACTATGGGGGAGAGTCATGCTCAGAGATGACCTTACCCAGTTCCCAGCACAGGCCCAGGGCCTCTAGACAGGTGACCTCACACCATGCCCACCTCCACATGGCAGGTGGTGGCCCTGAGCACACCCAATCCCAGGCCAGGTAGCAGCCCAGCTGTCCCTGAAGAGTGGACCAGACCTGGGTTTCCAGTTGCCCCCTCCTATGGCAGAGACCTCCAGCAGGACCCATGGGACTCAGAGTCTAAAAAGCCCTAGAGGCCAGGAACAGGACCTCCTTGTGTTTTCAGTCCCAGGGACGGGTCCTAAAGGGCAGCTCTGCCCACCAGAGGTCTGTGCAGGTGGACTAAGGGCACTTAGTAGGGTGCTCCTCAGGACACAGTGGCGGGGAAAAGCAGTACTGGGCTGGGGGCTGCGGGGAGCAGCAGCCAATCCTCAGGAAATTGTCTGCCCAGCCCCACGGGAGGGCCCCGAGGTGGCCAGAGCAGACCAGGTCTCCCTGTGCAGTGCCCCTTGGGCAGTGTGCGCCCTGCCACAGGCCCACAGCCCTTCTCCTCGGCTCTTCAGTCTTCAGTCCCTGCTCTGCCCTCTGCTTTCTCTTCTTCCTCACCCACTCCAAGTAGCCCCTTCCCAGGAAGCCTGGCCTCGGGCTGGGAAACAGGCTCCCTCAGGCCAGTAGACTGAAGGGGAGAGGAGTGTTGTCCCTCTGTGATAGATTTTGGAGAGCTTGCTGAGGGGCTTTTACTAGGATGGAGCTGTTCCTGTGTCTTCTGGCCTGTGGCTGAGCAGAACAGAACCCACGAGAGCAGAGGGCCTGCTGTATCCTGGCCACGCAAGGGTATTTGTACCTCTTCACTCTGAAACCCCAGGCAGCCCTCTGGGGGCTCCAGGCCGGCTCACCAGGATGTCCACACACTCACAGCCAGCAGGGTAACCCTCAGGGCCCCATCCTTAGCCCCCAGTGGACCAAGGCCTCCCTTGGCTCTGGTCTGCCTCTCCCCAGCCTCAGTGTAAGTAGGGGACAGTGGAGGGGAGACCCAACGGTACTCCACCTTCCAAGAGAAAGGGAAGATGACAAACCCTCCAATCCTTCCAAGGACCCACAGGAACCACACATTCCACACCAGAGAAGTGCATGATGCATACTTTATTGAGGAGGGGAGAGCCCGAGCAAAAAATCCCCTCCCACCCCTGCAAGCTGGCCACCTCTGTAGACCCCATCCATCCTTGAACTTAGGAGGCCACCAGGCTGCTTTTGACTTGGTCTCCTCTCCGGACCCTGTGACGTGTGACAGGCATGGAAGGTAGCCGGGGGAGCAGCAGAGTCCCTGACAGGGCAATGTGTAGACAGCCTTCCAGACACTAGCGGCCATTACCAGCCTGAAAGCCTGAAGTCCCACAGAGAAGAAGCAGTCCTAGGGAAGCGGGGCCATTAGCTGTTTTCAGGGCTGTTGTATATGGCATCCAGGGAATTACTTGTGCTAACAGGTAGAAGAGAGGGCTAAGACTGAACACGACCATCCCTCCAGCTGGGAAAGCTTGTCCTCCGGGGCCTGCAGTCTCAGAGTGAGCTTGGCAGACACTACAGGCAGGAGGCAGCCAGGATACCGAAAGGTCCCCTCCAAGGCGGCAATAAGCTGAGGTTCTGCCAGGCTGGGCTATGGTGAGGTGTGCCCTCACGGCCCAGTCTTCTTCTGGCAAGGTTAGGCTGCAAGAGTGGGAGACAGGGGTGGGCTGGCACCTCCTGCCCACACTACAGAGATGATGCCTTAGAGAGGAACAGTCACCAGGCCTGGAGGCCAAAGGGCATGGGCGGGAGGGCAGGCTGATTCCACAGAGGACCCAGTGATCCAGCCCCAGAAGGGCAGGGTGGGGGAGGGAGGAGAAGCCCACCTGCTGCTTAGCCCTCCCTAGGTTAGCTGCTAGGTGTAGGAAGGGTGACCATCAGAGGTCACCAAGCAGGACAGTCTCAAGGGAACATGGCTGACCATGAGGTCAGGTGAGATGCACCTGCTCCCACCCGGACAGCAGCAGCTGAGAAAGTGTGAGGTGGGCAGGGTGGGGGGTGCGATGCCTCGGTCCCTCTTGCCAGTGTTCAGGGGGCCTCGTTGGACCCCATCCCGTTGCCTTTGTTGACGTAGAAAGGCCTATAGTGAGACTGTGGAGGAGACAGAGTGGTTAGGGCGGTGGATGGCAGTGCACCCCCTGCCAGCCCTCCCTGCCCCAGCCTCTGTCCCCCAAAAGCAGCCATGGCCCAAATGCCAGCCACTCCAGGGCCTGTGGCCTGGCCTGCAAGATCTCCCTACCCTGCAATCCCGGTTTAGTCCTTCCTCTTAGCAGGTTTCTGGGCTCAAAACGCAGGTAAGGCTCAGGTCCACCAGCTGGTTGATGAACTTGAGCCTCAGCCCCCGCCTGCTCCAAAAGCACCCCAGCCCCACCTTGGCCGCCATTTTTATGGCCCTTTCTGCTCCACAGAACTATACAGCACTGTCTGTGCTTTATATGAATGGACTCATTTAATTTTTACAACCTACCAATTAAATAGGTTACTGTTATCATATCCATTTTATGGTTGAGCAAAGCAAGGCCCAGAGAGGCTAGGCAGCTTGCCCAGGGACACGCAGCTAGTGAGCAGAGAAGCCAGGACTTGAGCCCCAGCTCAGTATCATGTCTGGTGTCCCAGAAGTTCAAGGGTCTGTTTCTGCTCTTTTTTTGCTCTCTGCATCCCTTCTTTCGGACACAACTGCCCCAGCCTAACCCTAGCTGACCCCTGCTCTCCACCTCCTTAGCCTGCCTCCCCATCAGAATTTGGGAACAAATCTTAGGCCAGCCCAGTTGTCCTCTCCTGCCTTCTCTGTGGCGCGGTCTGCCGGTCACTGCACAGTATGTCAGCGTCCGCCCCCATCCTCCAGAATACTTCATCAGTGCCCTGGGCATGTGCCCTCCAGGCTGAAGAGGGAGAACAAGCCCTGCTGAGCTGCTACTTGCTGGTGAGGACACTGCGGCCCTGAGAGGGGAGCTGGAGGGGACTTGTCCCTGAGCTGGGTCTGAGGCCAAGCCCGCGCTGGGCCCGCTGATCTGTACAGAAGATGTGGCCTCCCCCACCCCGGGGAGGCCCCAACCCCCTGGCCTGCCTCCCAGGGCCCTTGCTGCTTCAAGCCAGGTCCTGCCTGCCTCTGTCCGCAGCAGCCTCGGCCTGTGCACTGCAGGGCCCAGGGTCATCGGTCTAGCCCTTGGCTAACCCTGAGTGAACAGGAAGAAACTGAGGCCTGGGGAGAAGAGGAGTAGAGGCAAAGTCATTTGGCTTCTCAGTGGCAGGGCAGGGCTCCAGCCAGGTCTCTGTTGTCCTAGTGCCTGTCTGGAGCCCAAAAATGTGCTTGAGGCAAAGAGCTGGGGGCGGCAGAGCTTTTCCTATGGAGGCTGGGTCGGTAATGCGGGTCTCAGTGCTGTCTTGCTAAGAGCCATGAATGGTGGTGGGTGAGCAGAGCACAGCCCTGGGCAGCCAGGCAGGCTCTCCCTCCCATCTCCTCTCAGGCTCAGGCTTGTAGCCCATGAGGGCCAAAAGGACTATGGAGGCAGTTGGACCATCTGAGCAATTGTTCATGTTCCGAGGGGAAACTGAGGCACAGAGGAAGAAAGACTCACATTGGGTCACAACACAAGCTAAAGAGAGGGCTGGACCCGTCCCTGAACAGCTGCCTGCCCATTCAGACTCGGCACACTCACACACCTCTGCTCTCCTGGTGCTGGGTGCTGGATGGATACCAGGACCCTGCCTCCAGGAGTCCTCAGGTGGTCCTCTGTGGGGACCCAGGCCCTGGGAAGGTGAAGAATGTGACAGCGAGGGGAGGACCGTGTCCCCAAACAGAAACCTCGCATGGTCCCCGTATCAACTGTCTGCAGTCCTCTGCTGCAATACCCCTGGGCCCAGCTCCAAATTACACACACAATCACTTAGCTCCCATCACTAGCAAATTAAAGATTCTCTTCAATTAAACAGCCCCGGCCGTTCTCTGTGGCCCAGAGCAAATCACCTCCCCATGCTCTGACCTCCAAATAAAAAGACAGCAGGTGCTCAGGGCTTGGACCCTGTCCCCAGAAAACCTTAACAGCACCGACACATCAGGGCCACTGGCTGACTCGTGGTGAAGCCTCAGGAGAGAAGCATTTGGGGAAACAGAGGCAGAGCAGTGAGCCCGTCTGACCGCTGAGGTGCCAGGCAGGGCTCAGGCACACCTTATCTCAGCCACCCGCATTATAAACACAAAGGAACAGAGACCCCGAGGGGCATCTGACTTGTCCTGGATGCCACAGTCAGCAGGTGGCCTGGAGCCCTTGGGCCACAATTCCCCATCGCATTGTTCTTATGCAGCCTTGGTGTGGGGTCATTAGGTACTAAACCCGGAAGTACACCTCCTCTTAAGGGTCCAGGCTCCCCAGTCTGTACTCTATCACACCAATGTCCTCTATATCATCAGAGCCAGAAAATTGCCCTAGGGAAGTAGGACATAGCTCTAAGATACCCAAGCTCTGGACTGAGCCTTTTATAATCCCACAGCTGGTGACAGCCAAGCCACCAAGCACAGGCACTAAATAATCACTTGCCAAATAGAAAAGCAAGTGTCCACTTCACAGATTTGAAAACTGAGGTCCAAATAGGCTGTGCTTACACAAGCCCCCGGCTTATAAGCCCTGAGCGTCCACTACCTTTGTCTACGTAGGTCCTGCTGCGGTTGCTGCCTGCCTCCTCCCCCATGCACGGCCAGAGGCGGAGGCGCTCTTCTCACAGACCCTAAGCTCTGAAATGGGCTGTCTGGGAGCCTCCTGCAGGCCCAGGTCTCTGGCCATCCTGTGCCCAGGAGGCTCTCTGGACATCCCTTTACTCACCAACAGAGTCTGCTTCCCAGATTTCCAGGTCTGGGGCTGGGTCTTGGGGGCCTGGCTCCGGATGAGCGAGGGATAGCCTGGGGACAAGAGGCTGTTGTCAGGGGAGCACAGCTGGTCCCCAGGGCCCCCTGGGGCTGGAAAGGCTGCTTTCCACAAGGTGCGTCCCAGCCCACTACCAAACACAGCCACCACCAGAACTGGGCGCAGCATCTGGGTGCTGAAAACCCCAGGGAGGCGGCCAAGGGCAGGCAGCACCCACGCAGAGAACAGGAGCTGGCCTGGTGGCAGAGCTGGGCAGCTGAAGAGTGTCACCCACATCCAGGTTAGGATCGCACTATGCCACAGAGATTTCTGCCACCCACCCAGGGTTTAAGCCCCAGTCCCTTCCCTTTCCTGGAGCTCAGAACAGCCTCAAGATACACATCCCCTGCCAGTGCTTCCCTGCAAGGAACTCTGGACTCCACCTTACCAAGGGGGTGAAGCCCCCCTCTTGCCAACTCCCACTTGTCCCAGGCACTGTGCCAAGGACTGGGCATAAAGGGGCACATAATGTCAGTATGGCTTCCACCCAGGGTCAGGACAGCAGACCCAACGGGGAGCAGGTGACTCTCACTGGGTCTGGGCTGGAGGTGCCATCCTAGGGCCATGTGACCCTGCTACCTCCCCAGCCTTATCCCAGGGGGTGTTGTAAGTCATTCTGGCCCATAGAACAGAGAAAAGCAGTTCACTGTCCACCATCGGCCTGCAGGGACAGGCAGCAGTGGCTGAGAAGAAATAGGCCGTGACCTGGATGCTGAGAAGCTCAAGAAACTGGGTCTGTCCTTGACAGTCCCCTGACTGGGTGAGGCTGCTGGCTGCAGGCTGATAGTTCTCCACAGAGATGAGGAGGTCAGGCCCACACACTGAACAAGGAGGCAGGGAGTGGGGCCCAAGCCAGGACCCAAGGTGGTCCCTGTATCTGAGGTGACAGCATGCTGGGAAACAGAGCTGCCACCGGGCCTGAGTGGAAATGGAGAGAAGGGGAACTCAGACTTGGTTTCCAGAAAGAAAATCCCATGCCAGCCACGAGAGAGGTGAGGAGGGGCCTGGGTGGGGATGGAGTGGCCCGGGAGACCAGCCCTGTGCAACAGGCAGAAGTCCAGATGGAGTGAGCTAGGACCTAGGTGGGGACAGACAGACAGAGCCTCCTTCCTCCAGAGAGCCCCCAGAGGTGGGACCAGGACACCCTCAAAGTGGCCGAGAGCCCCGCGAGATGTGCACCTGTGCTCTGTGGGAGAGGAAGGGGAGAGATAGGGAAAGGGCAGGTACCAGGGTTATTGCTAAACAGCCCACTGTGGTCCAGTGGCTTGGAAAACTCAGCAGTGGCCTGTCCCAGGGTGGTGAACTGATAGGGGGCTTTCCCAGGGCCTGCCAGGAGAGAGAGAGGCATTAGCAGCTCATGTGCACACAGGAGGCGGAGGTGTGCACTCCAAGTGGGGCTCTGTGCTCGCCCTGCAGCCCTTGTTCAGTTGGGCAGCTTCCAGGCAGCCCAGGCCACTCCTCACCTGCAGGGCTGCTGGGGGTGGGGTGCTCAGTCCTCACACACAGTGTGTCCTCTTCCCAGAACCCTGTCCAGGGCCATGCCAGCCAACCCCAGGAGGTGGTCTGCAGGGTGGTGTGAAGGGCCTCACCAGCCTAGGCTCCCTCCTAGAGCCAGGCTTAGACTGGGTCTGAGTAGGCCAAGGAAGGCAGGTGTCTTCTTGCCTGGGGTCCAAGTGGCATCTACCCAAGCTCAGCCTAGCGAGGCACATCCTGGAGCTTCCAGACCGTGCTCAGGGTCAGACCCCCTGGGCCTGTGTTCTCTTATTCACCTTGCTGGTTGCTCCAAAAACCCTGTTCTGGATGTAGCCTGGAAGCCACTGGGTGACAAAGCCACCTCAGAAGCCACAGCTCAGACACTGCACCAGCACAGCCCCTTTCCTCTCCCTGATTTGGCCTTCCTCTGCCTTCTGGTCTTTCCCCCAGGACCTGGCATTTTACACACCAAATGGACAAGGAGTTACTCAGGCCAGAGCCCACCAGAGCTATCCCTACAACCAATCTGGAAGGCCTCAGGATCCACTTAGAAACCAAAATCTGGTTCAAGCTTCCCTCAGGATGGCCCCAACCCCTGGGCACAGGAGACATTAACACTAGCCACTGAGCCTTACTAAAGAGTTCTAGGGAGCACAGGAGTGACATGAGTGTGCAGGAAATGGAAGGACAGATTTAGGAGCTCTTCAGGGTCACCTGACCCCATCTTCCCCAAAGGGACTTGGCAGGATTGGTCCTATGGGTGGTGAGGGTGCTACAGGAGCCCAGGCATGGTCAGCCAATATGGAAAGTCACCAGCTGAACAAAGTGAACTGCAGTGGAAAGGCCGAATGTAAACCTATGGAAGCCCCTTGGGCCTGCAGAGGTGGGGATGCAGGGGTGCGAGGGGCCCCCGCACCAATCTCTAAGGCCAGAAGCCACAGCACTGAGAGAACCAGTATGGCCCAGCTCCTGCCCCTGCCTCCTTTATAGCAAAGACTTTGCCATGACCTCTGGCCCTTGGACCAGGTTCTCTTCTCTAGGAACTGAGTGGGACCAGGGAGGGAGGAGCAGAGGGCAAAGGGAACAACTGCAGAGGACAAGCAGGAGTATGGGAGGGTAGGCTCACCTTTCAGCGAGAAGGAGGAGCTGCCCTGGACCTGGGGCAGGTCTTCTGAGCTCTGGATGGAGGAGGAATATTCCCAGACTCGGGAGGTGTAGTTTCCTGCAGGACAAGAAGGGTGTCAGACCTCAGCTGTGGAGAGTAGAGGAGGGAGGGCAGGATGGAGACACGGCCAATCCTGTGAGTCTCATTCTCCAGTCCCACCACCTTGTAAGCGAGACTGCTGCTGGGTCCCCAGTCCTGCCTCCACCGAGTCCTTCCTACCATCAGTTATCTTTCTAAGATGAAGTGTAAGCCCTGCCCTACCCAAAGGCCACCAATCCTCAGAATAAGAAGGCAGGTCCCTGACATGGACCGCAGGCCCTGCACGAGGGGTCCTCAAGCCCCATCATCTCCGTCTACTTCCTGGCTTCACCTTTCCCCACTCTGACAGTCAGAATCACAATCAGGTTGAGCTCCCAGCTTCTCTCTTGCCCCAAGCCTTGGGCCCAGAGCAAGTAGATCTTGGGCCTGGGGCCTATTATATAGTGGATCTTTATGTGTCATATTACATGTGACATTCCCCATGTCTGCGTGTGCCCACACCACCCTGCAACCCCAGTGCCCTGGGCTGCAACTGCACATTTCGTTGTCTATCTCCCTAGCTGGAGGAGCTGGAAAAAAGCCCCATCTGGCCAGAAGCACCATGCCTGGTGCCTGGCGCAGAGCCTGCTTCTCAGAAGGTGCTCATTGTATGGCGGATGGATGAACGCACGAGAAGAACAAATAAGCGCAAACACGTCCTGTAACTTGGGGACAGAGGCAGCTGAGAGAAAGCCTGAAATCTTGTTTGGCAGGTTGGATAGTCTAACAGATGTCGTATACAAATATGTCCCTGCCACCTAGAGGAGGAGGTAGGAGTGGGGAGTGGGTGGAGGAGACAGTAGAGGACACTTTGAGTTGGGGGCTCGGTGCCCCAGGGCTCCAACCCTTTACAGCAGCCCCGAAGCCTCCAGCACCTCCTCAGTCCAGCAGCCTAAGCAGAAATGCCCATCAAGCCCCGCGGCCTTCTCCACAGTGGCCTAGGGAAGGTCTGGGGAATGTTTGGGCTCCCGGTCAGAGCTGACTGGGGTGGTCACACTTCTACCAACAAGTTCTCCAGTGGGGATCTCAGGAAGCTTTGCACAAGGCCCTCATAGAGACATCTGCCACAGCTCCAAGAGGCTAGGAGCCTCGCCTTTCCTCCCGAGCCTGCTGCCTTTCAGTAACAGTTCCTCCAGGCCCTCCCAGTTCTGGGACCAGCCCATGCACCCCTGAGCAGGACAGACCCCCCCCATCCCCATGGCTACCCTCTGTAGCTAGGGGGTTATTGTTTATGTGGATAAGAAGGGCCTGGTGGGGCCAGCCGTGAATCTGATACTGACAGAGAGGCCTAAGCACTGTGCGTATCCTCGGATGACACTTGTGGGCTGGCCCAATTGCCTCTCTCCCTGAGCATGGAGGGCCACACTAGGAGCTCCAGGACAGAGTGGAACCTCAAAAGGACCTTGCTGAGCTTTGGAGTCACAATCTGCCTGGAGTACTGTGGTCCCTTGGTGTCCTGGCAGAGAGGCCTGGCCCTGGGGTCTTCTCCCACACTTCTGATCTGATGGTGCCTCCCAGGGAGGCAACAATACTTGGCAATGATACTTCCTAGATGTCCAGGAACAGCCCCTGTCCTGCTTCTTCCTGCCCTGGCTCCACATATTCATCTCACACTGGGGACCCAGCTCCGGATCCCACCTCCACCTGCTGCCAGACAGTTTCCCTGCCGACCCTGGAGCTCAACCTCCTCCTACCTTTGGTGCCGTAGAGATTGTTGAAGTTCTTCTGGTTGGTCTCCTTAGACAGACGGCCTGAGGACGATGGCTGATAGGATGTGCGGGCTCCACCTGGGAGGTAGAAAGGGGAGATGGCTCAAATTCACAGCCTCTGACCAGGGGAGCCTTAGGCAGAAACCCAGAGCTCTCCACATGCCTGCCACAGGCCCCAGATCCAGGAAGAGCAGTGTGGGCCTAGCCTCAGGTGACCACTTAGTATTCAATGGGGACCCTCTTGGGGAGTGGAAGCTGTTCTACAAATCATCATTCCCAGAGTGCTGCTCTCGCCAGGACAACCCCAGGCACCCACGATGTGCAATCCTCCTTCTCTGGGGCGACCAGAGGCCAGCAGGGCGACACTGCCCTCCTGGAGCAGTTCCTACATGAATGAGACTCCAGGGCCCAAGAAATGCAGTGCTTGGGATGAGGGAGAGGCCAGGGCCAGGTTGGGGGGCAGGTGTTGGGCCCATGGCCAACTGAGGACTGAACCCCCTGTAGGTATGGGGAGTGAGCTGGCTACAGCACAGCACTGTGGCTTCCCAGTGCCATCAGTCTTGTTCCCCACAAGGGCCTCCCTTTGTCCCCTGCTGGGTGTTCACAATGGCTTAGTAGAATAAAGAGTAGATTTGGGGGGC
>NW_004524656.1:5171054-5176545 GCF_000260255.1 Octodon degus | reverse complement strand
CCTCCCAGAGCCATGTGTTCCCTGTTGACTCTGCCCCTCCCCATCTAGACTTCAGGCTGCACTTCAGCCTCTGAGTGGCCCCCAGCTGTCCCTGTAGACGCTTCCTGTGGCTCCTACCCAGTGCCACCTGCCCATCATCACACCTTATTGCCAGGCACACAGTTCCTCTGCAGGGAGGCCTGAAACTCACCTCTCCTGGGAAGGAGTCACAGCCACTGCCCAGTCGCACTGGCCCCCAGACCCCAGGCTCAGACCTGGTGCCCATTAGTGGTCCTGCTTCCTTGCCTCATTTTGTCATTGTCTGTCTTGCCTCTGCCCTGAACCTGGGATCCCAGAGGGCTGACTCCTGTCCCTCCTTATCCCCAGCCAGGGCGCTACCCACAGTTGTAGGGCAGGGACTCCGGGGGAACCTGTTTCTTCCACCTACAGATGCCGCAGACTGACTCACAAAGGTAGCACTGGGAGGGCTCTGAGTCCTGGGCATCTGCCTCTCTTCTCAGATAGGAACAATAAAGCCAGAGGGGACAATGCCAGCCCATGTCACTCAGGGCCCGGACTGTCAGGGTGACAACTTGGTGGGCTGTGCTTCTCTCTCTGAGCAGTGGGGCCACCCTGGCTCTGTTTCCTACCCAACAGGAGAATCAAGAAAGAGCCAGCGGAGGGCTTGTTGTGCTTCCAGGGGCTGGGTGTGGACAAGCAGAAGCCCCAAGCCATGTGGGGTCGGGATGACTTGTTGGCGCAGCTCAGCACTCCCAGAGCTGGGCAGCACCCTGGGCGGGGGAGGGTGCAGGACTGGCAGCTGGGCCTGGCCCACACAGGAATGTCAGAGCAGGGAGCTGAGCACCTGGCTACAGCCCTAGCCCTGCCTGAGAGCCCAGGTGTTGTTTTCAAATCAAAATAGGCAGCAGAGCTTCCTCTCCAGTGAGCTCATCTCTCTAAACCCCAGCCCCACTCCCACCATGGGTACATCTGTGTGTGTGTGTGTGTGTGTGTGTGTGTGTGTTTTCCAGGCCTCACACTCCCCTCCTCCACCCAGTGCCTTCCTTTCTTTTTTCTCCCTTCCATCCCCACCTCTCCCCCAGACCCCAGACCCCTCATGTGCATGCATGACTCTCCCTCTGGGGCTGCTGGGACTGGCACACCCACCCTTATGTAACAGGCATTGAAGTGGTCTATTGCTGATGCCCAAGAATGTGGCAGACCCCTCTAGGGCAAGGGGAGGCAGGCCCTAGTCCAGACCCTTTTACGCTGCCACCCTGAAGGTGGGGCTCTGCAGGGCATGGGAGCAGAGGACTTTGGGGCCAGGCTGCAGGGAGGAAAATACAGAAGAGGGGCAAGACCTGAAGGAAGCAACCCTTGCCCTCCACAGGGCCCAGCCCACGGAAACCCATACGGAAATGACACACAGCTCCGGCCTACAGGGGGAGCCCAAGAGACTCCTGAGGGACAGAGAAGCTGGAGGGCTGACCGTGTCAGGGAAGGGAAGCCTCTGAAGAGCAGAGTGCTGGGTAGTTTGTCACCTAAATGGAACACTTGTCACTCATGAGACTGAAAGGAAACATTGCTCATAATCATATGGGGACAGCAGGCAGACGCCCGTACTTTCCCAGGCACACCGGAGATATGGTCACTCCACCCAGGAGGAAACTAGCTGGACTCATTCCACAGACTCTGGGGCCCTTCTTGGGCAGCAGAAAAGACAGGATGCCAGGCCTGGGTCAAGAAGGGTCCCCCTTACCCTTGGGGGTGAGGTACATCGAGTATCTCTTCAAGGTGTCAGGCGTGCTCCACTCATTCCCAAAGTTGTTTGTGTAGCTGTTCATGTAGCGATGGTCGCCACCTATGAAGAGAGGTTGGGTGAGCAGAGGAGGCAGGTGGGGAGGAGGAACAGGCTATCGCGCATCTCCTCTGTCCTGGAGGAGCCAAGCTTTCGTGCTCTCAGAAAAGGTGGGGATGCCTGGCCGGCATCTGCTTTGCTCCTGAGCTCTTGGGGGCAAGGGTGGTGCACTGAGCCACCTACCCGGTTGGACGGCACTGTATCTGGGGGTCCCCAGTCCCTACAGCTCTTTGCAAGTAAGGTCATGTGCACAGCATTTGGAGCTTATGAGGGGCTGTGGGATCCATTTCTTATTTGATCTGTATCTTAACTCTTGGGCAGGTATGAAAATCTCTGTGTGACAGATAAGAAAATTGAGACTCAGGAGGGGGAGGAAAGTCATATGCTCCATGTTCCAGGCCAGTAAGAGCAAAACTGGGGCTTGCAACCTGGCTCCAGACTTTGCAGCTCAGTTCTAGCCCTGGCTGTCAGCCTCAGGGGGTAGAATGAGTTCCCAGCTTTGGCCTCCCAAGACAAAGTGAGTGGCTTAGCCATCTCCACTCACAGACCCCAAACCCAAACAATGGCTCTCAGCTTCCCCAAGCGCCTCCACGCCATTCTTCCTCTTCTGCTTCCCTGTCTTCCTCTTCTTCCTCCTCCTCTTTTCTCTTCCCACTCTCCTCTGTCTCTTCCTCCTCCTTCTCCTTCCTTCATTTCTCCCTTCCTCTCTCTCCCCTTCTCCCCAGCATGAGGAGGACTGCATGGCTCAGAGTCATCCTTTATCTCCACGACCTGCATCTAGCTTAACAAGGCCCTGCCACACGGCGGGTACTAGCCTAGGTGTTAGCCAGGATGAAGGTGACCGGGTGTCTTGTAGTCCCTGGGCCTCTGAGAGTGGAAGTGATTCTGCCTGGGGGACACCATCAGGGAGCAGTAGATGGGCAGTCTCAGATCTGACCCCTAAGCCTCCTACGCCACCTCCCACTGCAGAGGTACCCCAACCTCTACACAGCAGCACCCCCACTCAAAGAAACAGCAACACAGAGGCAGAAGAGGCTCCTCCAGTAGCCCCGGGGCACAGGGCCGGGCTCCTGATTCAGCAGGGCCATTCTCGTTCTAGCTGCCACCTCCCTGCACACCTTGCAGAAGACACAGGGCCACACCTACAGAGGCCAAGGCAGGCACCACCATGACCTAGAAATGGGACAGCGAGCCTCTGGGAGGCTGCACAGCCCCTGCAAGGCTCCCAGGCCACCCACCCCAGCCAGGCTGTGCTCACACTTCCCCCACAGAGGAGCACCACGGGGCAGTGATCACCACACTGCTCAGGTCCACAAGCGAGCAGCCGCACAGGTGGCTTCATGGCTGAGGAGCCATGGGAGGCCAGATGGCGGCCAATGAGACCTGACTGCGCCCTCGGCTGTGTGTCCTGCAGAAAGATGCTTCAGAGCCTCAGCTTTCTCATCAGCACAACGCAAAGCACTCCGCAGAGAAAAGGTGACTTGAGTGAAGAGCCCAGTGCAGTGCCAGCACCCAGAGAGTACTCAATCACCTTCAGCTGCCACTGTCACCATTAGACTCAGTGCTACTGTCTGTAGGAAGAGATTGTCAGGACCTGAGTGCCATTGAAAGCCAAATGATTGTCTTGCTGAATGGCTTATCTGTCCTCGGGTGTGACCTAATGTCCCTCATATTTCGCAGGGACACTGTGGCGCTGTCACCAGGATGCACAGGTGGCCCCCTGTGCAGCCGCCCTGCACACTGTTAGCCTTCTCTCCTCCCTGAAGAATTGTGTGCTCCACCCACAGATCATATAGGGACCATTTCCTGTGGGCGTCCATGGCTGGAAGACCCTCCCTAGGCTGGGCCTAGGCCACTGGGTGGGGCCTTGGGGAAAGTACCCAGGCATTAGGCCCTAAAGGGACTGGGTGGAAAGGGACTTAAGGGAGTAGTTTCTCAGGTTTGGAGGCTTTCTGCAAGGTGAGTCAGCTGACCTTGGCAGACAGTGTGAGTCAGAGGAGGGGCTGATTTCAGCTGGTGAGTCACAGAGACCAGTAGCATCCCATCAGCTCCAGGCCAGCCCAGCAGGCCATGTCCAGCCTCCAGGCTCAACACTCCCAACACAGCCATGGTGACAGGCAGGTCCTCCTTCCATGTACACATGCAGTGCTAGGCCAGTTCACTCAGAGCCTCCAGTCTCTAGCTGGAGACCTCGCGCATACCAGCCACGGCCTTTCCTCAGCTGCAGGACCAGGCTCCGTGATCAGAGGTAGATCTGAGTGAAACCAGCCCCTGAATAGGACAGGTGACCACAGAGAGGAGACGCTTCTGAAGGCAAGATCCAGGTACTCCCTGGTCTACAGGTCCTTTGTAATAGCTGCAAGTTCAATGTGAGGTTAGGGTCCCTGAATCTAGTCCCAACTGCTTTAAGGGAGTAGAAAGGTGGGAAGAGAAAGGAGCCAGTCTGGCCAGTGCCGGCCTCCGCTAGCAGCAGACACTGGCCTGGCAGGACAGGCCCACAGCCCTGGGTCTGCACACAGGAAGGGCCTCACCATTCTCCATGTGGTTCCTCTCAATGAAGTTGCGGCTGAGGTCAGCCTTGCACATCTTCTCAACATGGCGCATGCACACATTGAGCAGGTCATCCTTGAAGTTGCCCAGCGACTGTCCCAGGCCCTCACCTTCCAGCAGGACATGGTAGGTGGGCAGGGGTGGGGGGAAGGAGTAATTGCTCATCAATTCCCCAAATTCCTACCAAGAAAGGAAAGAAGGCATGAACTTCCCGGATTTGTGTGAGTCACGGGAACCTTGGGCCTACCAGAAGGCTCCCAGTTACTTACAGACTCAGGGCTGGGAGCCAGAGCATCTGCGTCCTATCAGAGTCAGCTCAATTAACTAACCTCACTGGACAAAAGATCCAACCAAGATCCATCGGACGTTAACATTCCTGATGGCTTAGCGCTGAGACGTGAGGCCTTTGACCTGGGGGCAGCACGGCTTCCCCATCAGGGTTTGTGTGAGCACACTGGGGGAAAGCATCAGAAAATGCAAGAAAATCCTGGAATGTTCTGAGCCAGTTAGTACACTATTCCACCTTCACAGGCCACACTCCCCCCACCTCTACACCTTTGTGCCGTCACCAGAGGACCCTCCTCCTTCCCAAACCCTGAGTGCCTACAAGACCCCATTCACACTCGGCCTCCTGCACAACGCTGCCCACAGAAGAATGCAGGCTGCTTGCCCTTCTCTGAGTTTCCACAGCACTTATCTCCTGAGCCACATGCTTTATCATTTAATTACACACTTTTCTATATTGTTCTCTAATTGTATATGTCTTATCTTCCCAGCTGGATTGCAGCTATTTGGGGGGTATAAACCATATCGTATAGTTCTCTCTATACTTAAGAGTACTGGGCAGCCAGAAGCACTCAAAACATTTTAGCAGACAGAAAGATGGATGCATAAATAGACAGGCTAAATCAAAGATAAAAACTATGCAGTGTTTATATACCGTTCTTCCCTTACTCCAAATAGGCATTACTACTCAATCACAGAACTCTTTCCTACCAATCTTGGAACACTGTTAGCACATAGCAGTCAAAGTTGGTACAAAGCAATATTTGTTTACCATCTTTAACATAGGTAGGGCAGTTAGTTGGTTGGTTGGTTGGTTGG
>NW_004524656.1:5159585-5170734 GCF_000260255.1 Octodon degus | reverse complement strand
AGGGTGGGATAAGGTTGGGTGGGGTGAAGTAGAGTAGGGTGGGATGTCACGGGATGGGATGGGACAGGACAGGCACTGGGGACTTGAGTGGTGGAGGGCTCTCCTCTTACCTGCAGAAACAGCACTGAGTCACTGATGCTGTGTAGCTGATCCCGGGTCTGCTTGTCCTCATGCAGCACCTTGGCCCTCTCATCCAGAGCATCCACAATAATCTTTATTTGGTCCACAGCATCCTGCTCCCGCTGCTCCAGTGCAGCCCTTACTTCCTCCTTCTGTTTCTCCAGGTCCCGCACTAAGTCCCGGAAGTTCTGTTCCAGGATGGCCTTCTCATTGGTGGTGAAGCTCTAATATGAGGAGAGGGATGAAGGAGGATTCCATTAAGAAAACCACAGCAGAGCACATCTTTAGATTTCAGTCAAAGGACAGGGCACTCCCAGTACCCTAACTCAGCAATGCTGTTTGTCGTGCATCTCATTCAATGGTATCGCCTGGAGGTGCCACCTGCTGGTAGGGTTTTTCACAGTCCATCCTTTCTTATCTACCACAGCTCTTTTCCCTGGGTGAATCATCATATGCCACCTTTCCTTGGCCAAGTAACTCTGTGGACCCAGACATGGACCCATATGTCAGGGTGTATTCAACCAAAATCAAACACCACACAGAACGTGAATTATCGGGCTATGCTCATGGCCTGTCAAAAGCCAATGATTTCAGGCTGCTTCACCATTACTCAAGCTATGGCAAACCCATCTGGCCATAATGGCACAGGTAGAGGAGAAACAGCATGTACTTGGTGGCTGGGTCACCCAGTAAGCAGACATCTGAGGACATCGAAAGATGCAGTGGAGGACAGGGCTAGTATATTTATTTGCTGAGATGACACTTGGTGGCAGTTAAGACCCCACCCAGATGCCTGGCCCAAACAGAAGGGTAACTGGTGGGAATGCCAAAGGGGGCAGAAGAATCCAAAGCAAACGAGTGTGGGATGTCACTGTGGCTGAAACCTGGGGCAGGAGCCATGCCCCAGTTTACCCAGACAGCACATATGGGCAAAGGTACACGGGGGCCTGGAGCTGTTCACCTTGATGCGGTCCTTCTCCTTCTGCCATTTCTCAGCTTCATCCTCAATCTCGATGATCTTGAGCTGCAACTGTTCCTTCTGTAGTGACAGCTCCGTCTGAAGGCAAAGATATGCCAAAGTCAAGGAGAGGAGAAGTGACAGAGCCAGGAGCTGGGCAAAAAATGAATACTCAGGCAGGGCTCTGAGTCTCCAGACAGTCCTTCATTCAGCACATGTTCACCAGAACCTCTTCTATGCCAGGCTCCACACCAGCCACCGAGAGTCCAGCAGAGAGTCAAACAGCATCTGCTGTCTTCTCAGAGCCCTAGGTTGGACATCCTAGCCATGCGTTGTATGGGCTAGACCTCCCTGGCTTCTCTACCCAACATGAGCAACACAATTTATGGGTTTCTTGCTCCTTTGGGAGGACTTGAGGCCATTGGGAAGAGACACAGCCCAGTCCAGGGAGTGTCTCAAGGCAGTAACAGTGTGCAGTGTTTCTCTAGCATGACGTGAGGCTTGTGTTGCAAGCAGCAGCTGGGGTTGCTGCCAGCGTGGACTCTGTCTGGGCAGGCACAACTATAAATCTGTTTACAGGAAAGAGAATACATTTGCAGTTTAGGCAAAAGAGACTTTTACCCAAGGTCTGGGGAAGGAGAAGACTAGACAATGAGTCCAAGAAGGGGGAGAAGTCTGGTAAGGAGAAGCTCTGGAACCCTTGCACAGGGGTATGCAGAGTGCTGGGGCCCAGGGAAGGCTGGGAAGAGGACTATCAAGAATGTATATGTCAGCCTTACATGTCCACACTTGCCATGTTGGGAAAGGCAGCTTCCCTGAGGCAAAAGGGGATTCGTTAAGCCAGTCCAAGAAGCACCTCTTTAGTCCTGTGGGGCTCCTCTCTAAGGGCTCCCAAGACACCTGCCAGTTTGTCCCACCTAACAAGTAGGAAGCCCAAGGTATCTAAGAAAACCTGGGCTCACTCAGGGTCTCCCCACAGCCACTGAGTTTTGAATACAGAGTCCCACCCTTTTCTCATGCCATCTACTTGAAGAACTCACACAATCAGTCAAGGGAAAGAAGACACAAATCATGAGAAGGGGGAGCTCCAATGGCAGTGAGCAGCTGGGCCTGGAGTGTCACCACTCACACATCTGTAAACGTCCTGCCAACCTGTGGGGTGCCCATGGAGAATCAGCTGCAGCCACCCAAGGAACTGGGTGCAGTGGGACTAGAGCTCCACTGACCTTTCTAGAAATGGGGCCCAAAAGCATGCAGAAGGCATGAGGCAGGAACCACAGAGTTCCCCAGAAAGGGAGCCCCTGCTCCGTGGCTGGCCCTTCAATGCCCACACATTCCTGGGCTCTCCCAGCACCAGCACTCTAGAATATTTTCAGCAAACATCTTCCCCACCTATAAAGGCTAGAATCCCCCAGCATGGAAAATGACATCACTGGAGATGGCAGGTTGTCAGCTGTAGAGGAACACAAAGCATGAGGGTATGACTTGGCCTCGTCTTTGGAACAAGGCTGGAGAGAAGACAAAGAGGAGAGAGGGGGAGAAGAAAGACAGTAAGTCCTTGCCATGGTGGTGGACACTCAGCCCTCACCTTCCCTGAGGCTGACAGTCAGACAGCCCAGAAAACAGCTTGGTAGGTCCAGTAGCCCCAAAGCCCCCCGAGAAAGCCATGATGGTTAGTGGACCTAAGCTCGGAAGAAAGCACCAAGAAGCTGGACAATGATCTGCTCTAGGCAAATTTCCCATCCTAAAAATGGAATGTTAGTAGAAAGCCAGCTGAAGGCCAATGTTGCTTTGTAACTGAGACTTTCTAGCCCACTTCGGGGGTAGAAAAGTGGGCACTTGGGTTTCCCACCCTACTTCACCACTCTCAGAACAAGCTCTAATGGAAGACAGAAAACAAAGACACCCTCCTCCCACCCTCAGGCTAGGCCCAACCCCAGTAAAGACCTACCACAGAGGGGAGAATAGGCCACCTTTCCAAGATGAGAGCTATGAGAGGGTCTAGGAAGAAGCCTGACCAGAGCACAAACAGGGAATCCAAAGCTGGACTCCTGTCACCAGCAGGAGGCCTTTGCTAGGTACTTAATTTTTCCATGCCTTAGTAGCCCCATCTGTTTCATGGAGTCAGGAAGAGAATCTCCCTCTGAGGGCATGAAGACCCCAGAAATTACCTGTTGCAGTGCTGGGTAATATCACAGCCACTGGAAGAGAAGGCAGAGAGACAGGCGGGTTAGAGGGCATAGGCAAGAAAGGGCAGTGGGCAGGTGTGCCCAGATGAGGTCTTGGAGATGTTGAGTGGTAAGGGTGGTGTATGTCATTATACTGAGGTCTGGATGTCATGTGGAACCAGTCCAGACATAGAGGGCAGAGTTGAGGACATCACAGAGACTGGGAGGTTAGACAGTAAAGTGAGATTACAAAATAAAAGCTTAAGACATAGATAACAGAAGGATGGAAGATCTTGAGAGGACAGAGACAGGCAAAGGCGTTGAGGGTGGGCTAAGGACTTGACCAGAGAAGGTGGAGACCAAAGAGTCAAGTGCCAAAGGGAGCCGTGGCACCCAGGGGACATGTATTCAGAGCTGTGTGGCCAGCTTGTGGGTGAGGAAAGGTCTTGTCTAGGTGACCATGGGCTTGCAGACTGAGAGGAAGAGAGGAGGAACTGAGCACAGGGATTGGTACAGTGTAAACCATGAAGCATCTAGGCCAAGGACAAAGAAGGGCCAGAGCCTTGGGAGTCTGTCCCGTGTAGGATGACATAGGAAAAGCGCAGCAGGCCAGGTGAGGCCTGGGGAGAAGAGAAGCTGGTCTCGACACAGGTGTAGGCAGGGGCAGAAGTGGAGCCGAGCTGTCTGCAGCAGTGGGTGGAAGACTTGGTCAGTGATGAGGAGAGATGGGGCCTCCTCTACTGAGGGCGCTCAGGAAGTCAGACACAGGCTGGGAGGGGCCTGGTGCCCACAGTGCAGCTGGCAAGACCAGACTAGCAAGACCAGGGCACGGTGAGCTCTTACAGAGAACCCGGGACTAGGAATGGGTGCTGCTCAAATTGTCCTCTCTCATTGCTGTTGGGAGTGCTTGTGATAAGAGCTTTATGGATCTACTGCCTATCTGTTCAGCTCTTGGCAATTCTTCCTGTACAAGAAGTAATGGAACACAGGAAGCTTCCCAAGGCTGTACTAGGAGAAGGAAGGACAGGTGCTTTAGTTGCTGAGTCTCTATCGTGTGCCAGGAATCTCCTCCAATCTGCAAATCCCCCTTGTGGAAGTCAGGAGTGGTATCCCCACTGTACAGATGCAGAACCAAGACCTAGAAGGACTCTACAGCATGTGTGAGTCTTCACTGTTAGAAACAAAATGGACAGCGCTTACATCCTGTCCTGTGGCCTTCAGAGGGACCCCCAGGGCAGGAGCTCTGCGCTCTCCTGAACAGAACTTCCCCTTCAGGGAGCTAAGCTAAGCTAAGTCACACAAGCTCCCTGCCCCTCGGAGACTCTTCTGCCTCCCTTTCCCTTTCCATTCCCTCTCCTGAGGCCCCAGCTTTCTTCCTCCTGTTCTCCCTCCTCCTGTGGAATGTGGCTCAAGCCCTGGTGTCTGACAGGGCCTCAGCTCCCTGCAGGCCCATCCCTGCCCACAGCTCCCTCCTGACTTCCTCATCCTCCCCACTTCTTTCCCTTTGCCCTGCCCAGGCCTGTCTCTGAATGCTTCTTTTGTTCCTTTCTCCCGCACTCATCTCACTCTCTAGTGCCTGGGATGGGCCTTGCGTGGGCCACTCTACCTTAAGATCTTCTGGCCTTGAGTGAGCAGAGGTTTTCCTGAGAGTAGAGGGGTGGCATGGCCTGCTGGTGCCTAGGCCTGGACGGGGCCATTGGGTGAAGACAACATCTGAAGTTCACCAGGACAGGTGTACTTGTAGCTGCCCCCAGGAAGGGGAGATTGGCGGTGATTTTCCCGGGGCCAACATTTAACTACATGGGCCAAGGGCTGTGACATTTGCCAAATGAGCTAGTTAATTGCCAAATTTGTACTCCCAGATATGTGGTAATTATCTGGATAAGAATCTGAAATGCTGGAGAGTTTGCCTCATCTCCACTCAGATGTCAAACAGCCAGGGTCAGTCTGCCTTTTGACTGGAATCTCACTCTTTCTCTGCTTTCCACAGCCTCGGGTCAGGAAAGATATAAACTGGGGCAAAAAGCATCACCCTGGCCTTTCCATGTCATATGGGCCCTGGCAAAGTCACCTCACCTCCCTTGGTTTCCTGGGGTGACCCTGGATGTCTGGTCCCCACCCTGGTTACACATTGCAACCCCTGAGAGAGACTTGTAAGTGTACAAGGTCCCAATCTCGTGAATCAAAATCAGCACAGCAAGACCTGGGACTCTGTTTCAACGAGTCATCCAGTGATTTCAGCTGAAGGCTGCTGTGTGGAAGCCTCTGGGCTTGGGCCTCCCAAGGAGAACTTTCCAATCCCAAGTAGAAAAAGGATTAAAAGAGTGAGGAGAAATCCCAGCTCCCACACTCCCCAGCGCTGGAACTTGTATGACTCTCGGCACCTTGGAGCCTGCTTCTCCTTCTACAGAACCAGTGCAATGCTTCTCCCACACCATCCCCACGAGACTGCCACATCTGCAGCTTTGCAAATCCACAGAGTGACACCTGGCTCACGCATGGCTCCATACACACTGCATTGGCATCGGCCCCCCGCCTGCCTGCCAGTCACTTTCTACCCCTGTCCCCTGTCTCTGATCTTTTATTTGATTGTTTCCCTTCAGCTCTGGATGGGTCATCCCACCTCCTGGGTCACCCCTTGTCCCAGAGCAGATGCCCTCCCTGCGATTGTCTAGGATACAGCACCCTGGCTGTTGGTCAGGCTCCTTTTCCCAGGCCCCGATCCCACTGCCTCAAACGGTCTTTATGCCCAAAGTAGCACTCAGAAACCTCAGGACCAGGACTTCCCATGTCCACCTTCCTGAAAGAAACGGGCAACAAGAAACCAAGCCATGCGGCATGGCGAAGGAAACAACCTGAGACAAATAATGGAGGAGAGTGGACAAGGCACACAGCCCGAGCCTCTCCAGAGTGAAGCTTGTAGCTGAGTGTCATCGGAACATGTCTTATTGATGTCAATGGTGCTGTGACCCTAGTCACAGGCCAGACGCAGCTCAGAGCAGGGCCACCCAGAGGGGGGTCCTAGTGTCTTGATATACTGCAACAGGAGGGACTTGAGATAGAAGAAAGAGCCACTTGACCTAGTCGGGAGAACATCCAGTGGCAAAGGTTGACCAGTGGACATTTATGGGATTCCTTGTGACATCAGAAGAAGAAGGAGAAACATCATGCTTTAGGGTCAACAGGAGGAAAGAACTATAATGTGACACCAAGGGACCTTTTTCAAGCATGGCCTCTGCTCAGAGTCAGCAGGTACAGCCAAGGTGAGGATGTGGGCACTCAGGGCCAGGTGTGCCATCTGCAACTTGATGCCACTCACCCAGATGAGGCTGGGCACTCCACCTGGCCTTCACAGACAGGCCTGCGGAGCAGGTTCTGCCCAGGCTGTTTACACAAAACTGTATGTGGGATGATGTTTGGGTCTGCAGGAGTTGCCTCATAGGATGCCAGGACTGATACATGCATTTACTCTGGCCCATCAACCCACTCCCCTGGTTCTGTGCTGGTGTCGCCCATCCAGCATTCCAGCAGATGTGGGTCTAGACGAAGTACGTCAGCTAAAAATCCTGGCTCTCAGCCCTGCTCTTCCTTGCCTATCTCTGTGCCGCAGGCACACAGTCATGTATACGCACACGTACTCCTACAGGCTGTACCACCATCATGTCACTCCAGTAGGTCAGGCATCTTTCCTAAGGCACATGTATTCCAAATCCTGCCCCCTCAGTGCCTTTTCCCTGAGGTGTTCTCAAATGTTAGAAGAGGATTTTGGGAGCTGCTCCATCTTGAACCAGGTTCTCGACTGCTTTCTCTCTCTGGGCCTGTGTCCCCCCATCTGCAAGGTGAAGGGAGAGACCAGTGTGGCTGGCTGATGCTCCATCAGGCCAGGCATTCCATCTCTGTGATGTGTTGCCTACCCACAGCTCCTTCTCTGTAAATGGAACAGCGCTCTCCAGTGTTGCTTGGCTGAGTTCTGCCTCCTGACCTACACTGTGAGTCCCCAAGGACTATCTGAGCCCTACATCAGCCCCTGAGCCAGAACTTGCAGTCAGAGCTCCTGATGACTCCAAATGGGGCTCCTGAAACCCTCCTGCCCACCAGCACCACCTTTTTAATGAGCACTTGTTTCAGATATCATCTGGGTCCAAATTCTGTGTAAGAACAGGTTGATGAGTGCCCTTGGCTTGCAGTAGAGGTGGGAACCTGACCTCTGCCTCCTGGCCACCCCTTTGCTCCTCCTCTCTCTTCACTCCTAGGCTTAGAAGACTTTTATAAGAACCCTACAGGGCTGGAGAGATGGCTCAGTGGTCTAAAGCACCTACTTGAAACAAGCTTGGCAAAGCACAAGGACCGCGGTTCAATCCCCCAGCACCACATGCCAGCCAGCCCCGCCCCCTGGTGGGCTGAGCTGGCCACACACACACACACACACACACACACACAATAAATAAATGTAATAAATAAAAATAAATAAATATTAAAAAAAAGAACCCTACAGTTCCTTGAGATAATTTGAAAATCAACAATCTAGCCCAACCCCCAGGAAGCTGAGACTGAGAATGGAAGATTCTTATCCACTGTCTTACCGCTAGTTATAGGCAAAAATGCAGCCTAAAACCCAGCCCGAGGCTCTGTATTGTCTTAGTCACTGTGCCCAGAGATGACCTGTCCCTTTTTCTGTTTTGGCTTCCCAAGTCAGTCCCCTAAGCATGAGTTCCATGGCCCCTGCCTCATCTGTATTGTCAGTATGAACATGCGCTTAGACACAGGAGAAGCTGGAGATATCTTTTGGGACACTTTGGAAAGGATCGTAAAGGTGATTGCATCTCTAACTTATCCCTCCCTGCCCAGAGGAGTTGGCGAGAGGCCCAGAATGAACAACAAGATCAAAAGACCCAGCGGGAAGGACCCTGTGCTGCCCCACTCTGTGGGTTGCAGAAGCTCTTAAGCCGGCCAAGTCTCTTGCACTGACCACCAGGAAAGTTGGCTCTGGGCAACCTTCTGCAGCCAGGAGCTGTGGAGCTGTGGCAAGAGTGGGCCCAGCATGCTTAGGTAAGAAGCCTCGGCCACAGCTGGCCCTCAGCTCAGAGCACCTTCCCCAGGTGTGCCACCCCCACAAGCCTCCACTTGCCTCTGTTCTTCCCCATAGAAATAATGCACAACCACATACATAGAGTTAGGGAGACCCGTGCATGCCTCACACAAACAGGCAACAACCACACACACAGGAAGCACACACACTAGTGTACACCCATACCCACACACACATACACACACTACCATCTTCAACATTGGTGTCCCCCACAGGCATAGGCACGTCCCACTTACCTGTAAGCAGGTACATAAAGTGCACAGGGACCCCCAGAGAGGACAAAAGCAGGGAGGGGAGTAGATGGACTGGCTGGAGAGCAGCAAGAACAAGCAGCCAGTGTTCTGCAAATGCAAACCAAGGTGCCAGCAAAAGGGACATTCCAGGGACCCCCAGTACTCTTCCAATGACTCCCTCACCTACAACCCACCTTGGGAACAATTCTCTTTGAACAGAAAGAAAAAAAGGAAGGGAGGGTGGGAAAGAGATTCCACATAGGCAGCACCTAGAACCGAGTTCTGTGCACTTGGGTCTTACTTTCTGCCTGACTTGAATTTATCCTAAGGCATTGGACAGGCCCCCAGTCCTTTCTGAGCCTCTATTTGCTCATCTAGAAAATGTCTCTCTCCCAAGACCTTAGGGGCTGGGAAGTCACCTCTGCCCTCCAGGCTGGGGGTGCAGAGAGCAAAGAAACATTTTCTAAAAGAGCCAAGCACCTTGGAGATTAAGCCCAAACCCTAGTGACCAAGGTATGTGGGGGTGGGGCGTGGGGTGGGGGCTTGGAACTCCCCTGAGGGAAAGTGGGACCCAGACATCACCTCCTTCTCAGCCTTGGCCTCTTCCACCGTCACGGTGCTGTGGTTCTTGTGCTCCTGGAACATGCAGAGGTAGCAGATGCAGGTCTGGTCGGTTTGACAGAAGAGCTCCATGGTCTTGCCGTGCAGGGGGCACTTGCGGGCCTCGAAGTCTCTGATGGGCTCCAGCAGCTGGTGGTCACGGAAGGCGGCGCCCTCCAGGTGGGGCTTGAGGTGCAGCTCGCAGAAGGAGGCCTGGCACACCAGGCAGGACTTGACAGCCTTCTGCTTGTTGCCGATGCAGGAGTCGCACAGCACCTCCTCCGAGGCGGACTTGGACCGCAGCAAGTGGCTGGACTCGGCCCGCGGGTAGCTGTTCCGCCGGGTCTCGCCCGGCTCCACGATGGACACTGAGGGCTTGCGAGGCTCCGAGAAGATGGACTTGCGCAGCTCCCCCTTCTCAGCGAAAGTGACGGCAGGCTTCTTGGCCCCCAGCTGGAGCCCCGCGTAGGGCGACCTCCTGCCTTCCGCAGAGTCCATGCTGAAGTAGTTGGAGCCCTTGTCATCCACGGACTCCACGAACTGGATGATGGGACGCCGCCACTCATTGCCGGAAAACAGGGCGCTCTTCCCCTCTCCTGCCTTCAGGGCGCTGCCCAGGCTCTTGTTTTCGGCTGCCTCTCCGCCGTGGTGGCCGTTGGTGGTCTTGGGGTCCTTGCCCTCACCCTTGGTGCCATTCTGCAGGCCATCGTGGGAGCCTGAGGGACTGCGGGCGTCCCTGGCTTCTGGGCTGGCCCCGTTGCTCCTGGAGGCGTCTGCGGCTTCCATCGCGGGACACTTGTCGGGTCTCCTTCGGGCTGGCTGGGGCTGCAGGGTGGATGACCTCCTGGGCGGCTGAGCAGGGAGTGAGACCCAGAGCCTGAAGGCCGGGAGACACACCTGTGGGAGGAGGAGCAGGGGAGGAGCAGGCACCGCCTGACCCAACGGGCCAGGGCGAGACAGGCCCGTCAGCCCTCAGCCCGCAGCTTGCTAATTAGGCAGGCTACGCCCTGCACAATCATCCCTAACCCGGTTTTTAAAAGAAGTGTTTTTCCCTCTCTTAGTTTAATTATTTCCACAACTCAGCAACCAGTTGGGCTGCTTCTCATCAGAGAAGCGGGAGCCTCCTTCCCCACAGATGGGCAGACTTTGCCTTGACAAGTAGTGGCCCCAGGGGCAGAAGATGAAATGCCCACAGAGGTCTGTGGGACAGAGGGCTCATAATTGGGTCACATAAGCCAAATAACCTGGATTTAATTTGAGGGCCTGGATTTCAGAGGGCAGTCTCCACCCTGGAATGGTAGAGTTGCTTCTCACCCAAGGGAAGCTCCGAGTTAAGGTTGATTTGGATTTTATTGCCAACTTCCGGGCATTGTCCTTTACGTAAGAGTTGATGTAAGTCTCAGTGCAGTCTGTTGGATCCTGCCTTTCTAACAGGTGAGGAACACGGGGCTCTAAGGAGACAATCTCTCAGTTTCAGGCAAAGGGCAGAGCTAGGGCTCAACCCAAACCCTTTGAGATTCCCAGGTGCCTTCTTGAGCTTGGGAATCATGGCACCATCTAAGAATCTCAGCAGAAAGCGGCTTCCAAAATCTTCCCCATGCCAGTGTCCCTAGCAAGCTGCACTTGGACTTTAGGTATTTGATCAGAGCAGGTCAGAACTTGCTTGAATTCGAACGCCTAAGGAGACAAAGTAATGAGGCAATCCAAGCACGCCAGCCAAATGGCTGGGACCTTGGGGGCTACACTTGACTCTCCCCTTTCTCCATAGTGTCGTGGCTGTGCTAGGCAGAAAACTCTACCTATCTTCTCTGGGCCAGACCACAGGTAACACCCTCCCGAAAGAGGTCAATACATGGGGCTGGAGAGATGGCTCAGTGGTCTAAAGCACCTACTTAGAACAAGCTTGGCAAAGCATTGGGGACCGCGGTTCAATCCACATGCCAGCCAGCCCGCCCCCTGGTGGGCTGAGCTGGCCACACAC
>NW_004524656.1:5151699-5159300 GCF_000260255.1 Octodon degus | reverse complement strand
ATGAGGCCCACTGCCGGGTTATGAGAAGCCAGCACCTCCCACCACCACCACCACCCAGTATGGGCTGTGCCACTCCCAGGCTGGGTGGAGCAGTGGTAGGTGTAGCTGGAGCAGCAGGTCCAAGGCTGCTTAGAGGGGAGCAGACTTGAATCCAGGTCAAGCTTCACAGCCCCCGCCCTTGGCTCACCAGGCTAATCCCTTACAATAACAGCGCCTGGGAACAAGGGCAGAGACAAGCTGCTTGACTGTCTTTTTGTCTGTGTTTGCTGGGACATGAGTCTCCTCCTTGTGGAGCTCCTCCCTCCAGATAGCCAATAGAAGAGAGTTTCCTAGGGGCCAGGGAGATGGCTCAGTGGAATAAGTGCTTCCTTAGCAAGCTCAAGGGCCTGAGTTCAATCCCTGGTTCCGCAAAAAAAAAAAAAAAAGAAGGAGAGAGTTTTCCAACATCCTCAGAGTCTGAAGACCAAAAAGACCTTCCTGAAGGAAGAAGTCAAAGAAATTGTTCTAGGACTGGATCAAACCCTCATACCCCTACCATCTCCCAGAGCTGGAGCCAGAGCCAAGAATACCCATGCCTGCAGAAGTGAGGTCTGCAGGGACACTAAGAATGGGCTGAAGGAAGGTGACAGCTCCCTGAACTCCCACAGGTCCCTCAGTCTGGCTCTGTCATTTGTGTCTAAGGAGGAGCCTGACTGCACACAACCCCATGTGCTGGACTCCATCCTATTCAACCCAACTCCAGTTGCACAGGTTCTATGAAAAGGCATTTCCTAGTAGCCCTTGGAGCCTTTGTGTTGTATGCCAACTGGCAAAAAGCTCCCAAACGTCATCAGAGTCTCTACAAGAGCTGAGGGAGGACCTTGACGCAGAGGGAACTTTTGTTTTTTAAGAGCCTTACAGAAAAGGGATCCTGTGAACCTTCTTGGTTGTTCATGTCCCATCTTATCCTGTTCTCCCTGTGGTCTAGCTGAAAGCCTTCTTGCTGTGACAATGGGCTTTGGCTGTCAGCTCTTCCCCTCATCCCTTTCATGACTTAGGAGGAGAGAAGACCTGGCAGGTATGGCTTTCAGAGCAGAATCCTCAAGGCTAAGGGACTTCAACCACTTCCCCTTGGCTGTCTCAGACCAGGTGCGCCCTGCAGCCTGCCCCACGGAGTCTGAGTCCTCTCTTCCCACGCCCACCTGCAGCAACCCCAGGCGTCCTCCCCCATGTCTTTCATGAGGCATCTTGAAGCCATCCCCTGCCAGCCCCTCCCTCGATTCCACACCACCCACCCACTGAGGTGGCCTGGCAACCTCTAATTCTGCTGCCATCACCATCCCTTAAAAGAAGAAACCCCTTAAAAGGAATAAACTCCTCCACCTTCCCTGGAATCCCAGATGATCCATCCCTCTGGCCCCAGGCAAAAAAAGGGTGTGTGTGTGTGTGTGTGTGTGTGTGTGTGTGTATGTGTGATATGAACTCTATATCCTTTTAAAGACCTAGGAGGAAAATTACTTCACAACCTCTCTCATTCTAGCCATTCATTTCTAGCTTTAGGACTATTCCTACAGGCAGTCTTTGAGCCGAACTTAAACACACTGGAATTGACAGTTTACTTTGCAGCTAGAGTTGAGGAACAGAGGCTCTGGCCCACAAAAGACAAGTTAAGAGGCAGTCATTTCTCTACGGTCCTAACTCACTGTGCTTCCTTTAACTTCTTGGTACCCAGGTCCTCTCAGAGTGCCTCTAGCAATAGCCAGCAATGAAAAGGCTGCAGCAGTTTGGAGTTTTATAGAATGCCTGAAGTCGTTTTCTCATCTTCTGCTACCTTAATATGACTCAGTTTATCCTGAAATGGGACAGGTTTTTGGTGACGTATTCAGATAAACTCTCCAGATTGAGAAACAATGTTCCGGGAATCACAGTTCCCTTCTTGGATATGCTTTACAAACAGGATTGACTTCTATCTGCCTAGAATGCTCCAGGTAGGTACCTGGGAAAGCAGGGAAGGCAAAGGAGCAAACCCTTGTCGCACATCACCAGTGGGCCACGCGTGGTCCCAATCCTGGATAAAAAGAAGACACTGCACCCCCCACACACATACTGCAGCCTAAATACCCCTCTGGATTTAGGCAGTCATCCTCCATCATGCTCCGAGAGCAGCCCTGGTCCTGCTCTGTACCTTCTGCCCCTAAGAACACACCTAGTCTTAACTATGGGTCCTTCCCAAAGATGGTGACCAGGATTTGGGTTGGGGACAAAAACCTGACCTAGGATGGCTTCCTAGGGGGGTGGCATACAAGTCCCCTTCATGGGCACCTTCACAACACTGGCTGAACACTTATGAAAATGCCACTGAACCACTCTGACCTCCGTCTGCGGCCCCCATCAACAGTATGAAGGAGGCTGGAATTTTTTGCTCTGCATGTAACTTGCCTGCACTGCAGGAGCTGGTGACCTCATCTGGTATGAATCTAGGTGTTGCTTAGAGAGTATTTGTTGAATGTGGTGAACACCTACAGTCAGCTGACATGAACAAAAGGGGACCACCCTCAACAATGTGGGTGTGCCGCATGTGATCAGTTCAAACTGATGTGTTCCTAAAGAAGAAATTCTGCCTTAAAATTGCAGCAAGCTTCTGATGTGAGGAACTGCCTTCTAGATTTGAGACTTGTCAGCCCTACAGCCATCTGAGCCAATTCATGAAAATCAATCTTTTCATACACATGCATATCCTATTGGTCCTATTTCTCTATGGAATCCTGACTGTTTCCCACCATGGCTCAGCTCTGTCTTTTGGGGACCTAAACAGTTTCTGGGGAGAGAGAAGAGCTTAGCCAAAAGCCCTGCAGAGATGGCTCTTTGTGAGTACAGCCAAAACCAGGGTGAAAGTAGGAGGTGGGGTAAGCACGGGTGGAAGAGCCCTGGGACTTTGTTGCTGTATGATTTTGGGAAAGTTACCTAACCTCCCTGATCCATGTTCCTTGCCTACAAAGCAAGGGTGATCCTAGCTCCCTGGCAGCATGACAGAAGGATTAAGGAAAGTAATAATCATGCAGATGTATATGAACCACTCAGCAAGTTTTTGCTTAATACATGGCTTTACAGGAAATGAACAAGAGCTTTCCTCCACCAGAGGAAGGGTGAACATTTGGAGCAGGGAGGACAGTTGGAAGAGGGATGAATTAGCTTCCTTCCTGTTCTGGCAGCTGTGGAAGGGGAGGCTTGAAGCCCCTCAGCTTCCTTCCATCATATCCCATACCATTTGCAGCTCTCAAATTCTGTGATTCCAGGGTTGCATCCTAAAATCCAGAGAAGGGCAGGGTGACAAATTCAGTCTTGGAAAATAGGTCCTGAGAGGAAAGGGTTAAAGGTGCTGCAATCATTTAGCTTGGAGAAGGGGTAGCTGAGAAAGCTAAGAGGGTTGTTTGGATGAGGGCCGGTCCAGTGTCCGTGATGCCTCTAGAGGGAAAAAGGAACAGTCTGACAGGCAGCTAGAGGAAGCCAAGAGAGCAGGGTATTGCCTTACCAGCATCACTATCTGGAGGGCTTGGGGGTGCTGGAGGTGGTCGGGGTAGGAAACAGGTTGGGTGACCTCTGGGATTTCTCCCTGCTGTTTTGATTCCGGAAACTAATTTTTGTAGAACTGTGCAACAGAAGAGGAAATGGGAGAAAAAGTGGAGCAAACTAAGCAACAGGTGTGTGTGTGGGGGGGGTGGCTTGGCAGATGTTCCACGATTGCTGTCCCTGGGCAAAGCCCAGTGCCACCAGGGAGACCCAGAGGTCACAGGGCGTACCTGCCCCCGGGCCCTGCCCAGATGCGGGTAGTGCTTCCCTCCCAGGGGGCCTCACTGAAAATAAACTGCTTCTCACCCTGATGCCATCCCTCTGCCCCTCCTGTCCTGGCCTCTGAGCTTCCAACCCATCCTCACCACCACCGTCACCAGTGAAATGCCAATAACAAAGCCAGTTACTATTCTAGGCTGAGGGCATACTCTTGCCAGATACTTCCCGTAGAGCACCCCTAATTCCAGCTCCCAGTGGAGTGAAGCACATGATACAGGTGAAGAGGCCCAGAGAAGTGAAGCAGCTTTCCCAAGACCATACTGTAGAAATGGGATTCAGCCCTTGCATTCATCCACGTGTGGAAATTAAGACTGGGGAATTGAATGACTTGCCCTCAGTCGCTCAGTGTTGACCAGCAAAGCTGGATGTCCTGGCTTAGAGCTGTACCATGTTTCCTATAAAGAAGGAGGGCTGGGACTGCTTCCTTTCTGCAGCTGCGATATTATTATTGTTGTTGTTTTGGTGCCAGCATTGGGAATTGAATCCAGGACCTTTGCACTGAGCTACCTCTCCAACCATCTTTTTTATTAGTGTCTTGACAAGTCACCAAGTTGCTGCAGGCTTGGCTCAAACTCTTGATCCACCAGCCTCAGTCCTCTCAGCATTGGGATTATGGGCATTGAGCTTCTGCAACATCCTCAAGTGCATGGATGGAAAGAGAAATCTCTTTGAGACTCCCCACCTCCATGGATAGTGGGCATCCATGCATCCATCAGAGGAGTTGGGTTCACTATGCATCCATCAGAGGAGTTGGGTTCACTATGCATCCATCAGAGGAGTTGGGTTCACTATGTATCCATCAGAGGAGCTGGGTTCACTATGCATCCATCAGAGGAGTTGGACATTATAACAATAAATGGCATTATTCTCAATATTCATGAAGTATTTACCAGGCACCAAGCACTGCTTGGATCCCTGACACTGTTATCCAAATCATTCCTCCTGCCCTGTGAGGTGGGTACTTCTTCATTCTCCCCATTTTAAATGAGGCAGCTGAGACACAGCAACTTTAAGTAATTTGCTCAAGGCCACAGGGTTAATAACTAGCAAAACTGGGTTTTGAACTGTGCATAATCTGGCGCCAGAACTTTCACTGTAATCCTTTAAAGTATGCTGGTAATTTTTTCCTCCTGGCTGAGCACACTAACTGGATTTCATGTCTAATATCCTCCTTTGTGATGTCACTCAGTTCTTCCCATGTAGCCCCCATTCTGCCAGCCTCTCTCCGGGGGAAGGTGCCCAGCAGCCCATCTCGCCATTGCCCCTGCCTCACATGCGCCTCACGAAGCTCAGGAACTGGGGGAGGCCCCTTTCCCAGCAGGGGCATGGGTGGTCAGCATCAGCTGGTCTATTCCTGGCAAGGCCTGGTTCCCTGCATATGGCCTCACCTGGAGCCTAAGCTGAGCCCAGGGCCAGAACCGGAGTTGGAGAACAACCCAAGGACAACAGAGAGCCCGAACTCCCTGAAAGGCCAGGAGCACAAAGGGGGCAGAGGGTGTGAGTCACATGGAGGTAATGAGGCCACCTCTGCCTGAGTCACTGCCCAGACTGGGGCCTCTGGTGAGGATTAGATAAGCGAGAGGGGTGCTCTGGCACCAGCTTCACACCCACCTCCCACCGTGAGACACTGCTTCTTTGGGAGAGGCCAGAGGTCCCCCTGGGCATTGCCCTGATCCAGCAGGCAGGCCGCTGCTGTCAGGGAGCTGGGAGGCTCTCTGGGCCTCATCTCTTGCTAGGCTGAAGTCTTAACTGACTGAACCTCTGCAGTTTCCAGAAGGCGCTGCCCCGGAGAACTTTCCCAGGGCTGGCTCCATGCTCTCTCTGTCACTCCACCCTCTTTAGGTTTAACCTAGTTGGCATTTCCTCCAGAATATCTGCATGACAACCTCACTCTAACTCACATTAGGGGACCTCTCCCTACCCCCACCCTCACCCCCACCCCCACCCTCAGGTGCTGCCCTGGTCCCACTGTAGCCATCTGTCCAGGTAGTGACCACAGCATCTAATACAGTGCCCAGCGAAGTTCTCAGTAAGTATCTGGTGAGCTCACGGACATTCACAAGAGGACACAAGTGAGCACAGGCTGCAGGGATGTCATGGGGGCTCCTCCAAGGCCCAGAGTTTCTGGAGCAGGGTCCAGCACTGAGCCAGCTCCTGGCAAGAAAACTCAGGGTGCAAGAGCTGGGATGCTGATGGCATGGTGGGGAACACACCCAAGTCTGCTGGGAGTGAGGTGGAGGTGTGAGCATGACACTGTGTCTCCTGCAGGGAGGCCAGCCAAGGTGCAGGGCTGGGAATCTGAATCAAGCTTTCCTCTGATTTCAGAGTTTTCAGGGACGCCAGGTAGAGGGGACAAGTCAGGGCCACACAGCCAGTCTGTCCTGTTATGAATATGCTGACTCTCCGACAATAAATAATGCAGCAGCATCACGGCCTGCCTCTTTGTCTCCTCCCTGGGGACACCTGCAAGGGACTGGGGGGCGGGCACAGGGTACAAGAGAAAGGACACGAGGAAGAGCCTTGGAGGGTCCCCAGCCCCTCCGGGACTGCCGTCACTGAGCCCTGTGGCAAATCCGGATCCTTTGTGGGGCACGGGGCAATAGAGGAAAGTGGGGAGCAGGCAGGTGGGAGGAGACCTGAGGAGAGTGCCGCAGGAGGGAGCGAGCGCAGAGAGAGCTGGCGGCAGGAGAGGGGGCGTGGAACATGGAGAGAGAGCGGATGTCACAATGTGATTCGCAGCCCACAAAACCCTGTCCCCACGTGGCCTTGTATGAAAGCTCCGCAGCCCCGTGAGGTATAATTATCCTTTTCTTCTCCTTTATTTTATTTCGCTTTTTATTACGGAAAGCTCCAGAAACACTCAAAGTAAACATAATAGCATAATTTAGATCCCCGTGTGCCCATCACTGCTTCGACAGTCACCACGTTGCGCCATTCTCATTACATTCTAATTTCACCCACTCAATTTTTATTATTTTCGACGTTACTGTTTTTCAGGAAAATTTACATACATTAACATGTACAAATATTAGCTGTACAGTGTTGATAAATGTTTAGACCCGAGCACCTCACATCCCTCTTGCGACATGGTACGTTAACATCTCACCAGAAAACTCTTAGCTCCTTCCCGCTCCATCCCACCGCACACCTCCGTTAGCTTGCCGAATCTAGACCTCCATGTCGCAGGATCACACACGCAGCACTCCCTCGGGTTTGTCTCCCAGCTTGCTGTCTTTGAAAGTCACCCTTCTCAATGCACGTGTCAGGAGGTAGTTGCCTCCTATTGCCCTCTATGGATGCATCAAAGTGTGTCTGGCCATTCTCTTGGAGACTATTTGATTGGTTTCCAGGTTGTAACCATTGTGAATAAACTCTTAAGCACATTTGTTTTTGTGAGCATGTTGTCATTTCTCTGGGTAAATACCTATGAATGGAGCTGCCATACCAAGTAGTAGTTTGTTTATATTTGTAAGTTTAAGTTTATAAGAAGCAAAGATTTTTTCCCAAGTGCCTGAACTATTTCAATATTTCCACCAGCAACGCTCATTCATTTCAGTTGCTCTTCAGTTTGATCAGCATTTGGTTGTTAGTAGGATTTTTAAGTTTACCTAGCCTCGTAGGTGTGCGGTAGGATCCCCCTGTAGTTGCCTAATGACTAATGACGTCACGCTATGTTTCATGTGGATACTTAACATTCATGGATTTCCTTTCATCAGCTATTTGTTTAAATCTTTTGTCCACTTTTACAGGATTTCTTCTTAGATCATTCATTC
>NW_004524656.1:5149288-5151029 GCF_000260255.1 Octodon degus | reverse complement strand
CCCTGTGCTTTGCTAAGCTTGTTCTAAATCGGTGCTTTAGACCACTGAGCCATCTCACCAGCCCCTCTTTTCCCTTTTTTCTCTCACAGTCCCTCCATCTCTTGCTACCCTTCCCATTTAAAAAAAGATCTCCCTACTTTCTACTATCTTTTATTTTGATTTTTATTTATACTTGTGGTTTCTCATATAAGAAAATCTGTATGATGTTTAAACTTGTGTCTGATTTATCCCACTGAACACTGTGGTCTCAAAGTGTACCTGTTCTCCTGCAAATGACTCAGGTTTGTCTTCTTCATGGCATTGTAGTAGTCCGTTGTGTTTAAATAGCAAATTTTCATTATCTGTTCATCTGATGGGCATATAGGCTGCTTCCAAGATTTAGCTATTATGAATTGGGTTGCAGTTAATATGGTATGCATGGATCACTGAAATCTGGCCTCTCTAACTCATTTAGGGAGATATTTCAAAGGAGAATAACCAAGTCAAATGGATATTTCCACTTCCAGAGGTTTTTTGTTTGTTTTTGTTTTTGAGGAATTACCATATACAGACTTCTGTAGTGGTTTTATTAATTTATATTTTCACAATGTAGAAGGGTTTTGTTTTGTTTTTTTACCCTGAACTCTCACCAGCATTTGTTTTCATTCATTTTCTTCATGATAGCCATTCTTTATGGAATAACATGGAATTTCAGTGTTGTTTTATCTCGCATTTCTCTAGTGACCAGAGATGTTGAACACTTTTTCATATATTTACTGGTCATCTTCTGGGAAGTGTCTAACCATTTTATTTGTGCATTTGGGGCTGGGTCTTTTATTTTAGAAGGTCTAGTTCTTTTTGAGTTCTCTATGTATCCTAGGTATTAATCTTCTGTCAGAGGAATAGTCAGCAATTTTTTTTCCCACTCTGTAAGTTGTCCCTGCACTCTATTGGTTGTTTCCTTTGCTGTACAGAAGTTTCTAAACTTGATCTGATTCATTTGTTGATTTTCAATGTTAGTTCTTAAGCCATTGGAGTTCTGTTCAGAACCTCCTTTCTTAAAAAGTTTTGCCTGGGGGCCAGGGAGATGGCTCAGTGGAATAAGCGCTTCCCTGGCAAGCACAAGGGCCTGAGTTCAATCCCCGGTCCTGCAAAATAAAATAAAAAAAAAAAAAGTTATACCTGTTTTATCTTCCAGCTGATTAAATGTTTCTGTTTTAACATTTAGATCTTTGATCCATTGGGATTTTAGTCTATACATTGTGAAAGATATGACTCTAGATTCAATCCCCTGCATGAAAACAGCCAGTTTTTCCTGTCTTATTTACTAAAGAGACTACCTTTCCTCCAATGCCCATTTTTGGCCCCTTTTCAGGGATAAACTAGCTGCATGTCCCCGGCCGGGGCTGTGACTTCCATGTCTGTTTCTGTGCCAGTCCACCTGATATTATCCAGGTAGCGTTATAATATAAATTCTAATGCAGACTGTGATGCACCTGGCCTTGCTCTTGTTACTCAGGATTGCTTTTATATTCTGGGTGTCTTCTGGTTCCACATAAAGTATAGGACTCTTAACTCTTTTTCTAGGAGGAGTGCTATAAGTATTCTTTTCTCCTTTTTTTTTTTTTTTACTTTTTTCTTTATTTAAAAGGGATTAGGGGCTGGTGAGATGGCTCAGTGGTCTAAAGCACCTACTTAGAACAAGCTTAGCAAAGCCCAGGGACCACGGTTCAATCCCCCAGCACCACATGCCAGCCAGCCC
>NW_004524656.1:5145092-5149098 GCF_000260255.1 Octodon degus | reverse complement strand
TTCAAATTAGTTGTTCAGATTACAAGATATAAGCATGAAAAATTGGCCAAAAAATCAAAGAGAAGAGAGAAAAATATTATTAACTGCTCCTTTCAATAGACCAACAGAAATCAGCGATACAATTATCCAAGCTACCCTGTGTGTGTGTGTGTGTGGGTTTTCAATTCCTTCTTTCTTTCCTTTTTCCTCTTCCTCATCCCAGTTGTTCCTTCCTTTTGAGCAGTTTCTTTCACTTTCACAATATCTATTGTACCTTTCAGATTTTATTTGCTCTTTCAGGTTCTTACACTAGGGAGACAATATAATGTTTACACATATGAGTGTGACTTATTTCATATAAGTATGACCTCTAGTTGCATCCATTTGCCTATTAAAAACCTTGAGTTTATCTCTTTTATAGCTGAGGAATACTCCACTGTATAAAAATATCACATCTTTTTATTTGTTCCTCAGTTGATGGGCATTTGCGTTGTTTCCAAAATTTACCTATGACAATTTGTGCTGCTATAAACATGGGTGTACATATATCACTGTGGTATGATGCTTTCAGTTCTTCTGGAAAAATAGCCTTGAGGGGACTAGCTGTATTGAATGGGAACTCTAATCCTAGTTTTTTGAGGAATCTCCACACTGATTTCTATAGTGGTTATACCAGTCTACACTCCCACCAACTGGGGAGCAGTGTTCCTTTTTCCCCACAGTACCTCCAGCATTTGTTGTTGTCTGACTTCTTGATGATAAATAGCCATTCTTTCTGGGGTAAGATGGAATCTCAGTGCTGTTTTACTTTGCATTTCTTGAATGATCAATGATGTTGAACATTTTTTCATATATTTATTTGCCATTTGTATTTCTTCATCTGAGAAGTGTGTATTCATCTCAGATGCCCATTCCTTTATTGGGTCTTTGAATTTTGGGGGCCTGATTTTTTTTCATTCTTTATATGTTCTTTATATTTTTTATATATTTCTTTATATGTTTTTTTCATTCTTCATATGAGTAGAAGTCCTCTGCCTGAAGGATAGTCGACTAAATATTTTTCCAAGCTCATGGGTTTTCTTTTTACTCCATTGGTGATTTATTTTGATGTGCAAAAAATTTTCAGTGAGATAAGAGCCCAGTTGTTGATTCTTTGAAGGATTTCCCATGCAGTTTGGTTTTTGTTCATGAACTCTCTGCCTACCCCATATGTTTAAGATTTATACCTACTTTCTTCTCCAGTAGATTTAGTGTTTCTGTTTTAGTATTTAAATCTTTGATCCATTTTTACTTTAGTTCAGTGTATGGTGATAGATAGACATGGGTCTAATTTTAGCCTTCAGCATGTAGAAAGCCTATTTTTCCAGCATCATTTACTAAGGAAGCTATCAGTATTTTTACTGGGATTGGGTTAAACCTATATATCAGTTTAGTAAGTATGGCCATTCAGATAACAGTGGTCCTTCTTAGGGATACAGCAGAACAGGGAATAGCTCTCCATTTTCTGATATCCTCTTAGATCTCCTTTTTCAGGGTGCTGTGGTTTTTGATGTAGAGATCTTTCATTTCCTTGGTTAGGTTAATTTATAAGAATTTAATTTTGGGGGATGGGGAGATGGCTTAGTAGAATAAGCGCTTGCCTGGCAAGCGCAAGGGCCTGAGTTCAATCCCTGGTCCCACCAAAAAAAAAAAAAAAAAGAATTTAATTTTTGCTGTGGCTATTATGAATAATATTGTTTTCCTAATTTCTTTTTCAGTATGCAGGAACATTTTTTTGTGTGTGTTCCTGTTTTATGTCCTGAACTTTGTTATTAATTTTAAGAGTCCTTCGGTGAGATTTGTTGACTCTTCCATATAAAGGATCTTGTCATTTGCAAATAATGATAATTATACTTCTTTACCTATGCATATCTCTTTTATTTCTTTCTCTTGCCTGATTGCTCTGGCTAATGTTTCAAGGACTGTGTTGAACAGGAGTGATGATAGTGGATGTTCTTGTCTTGTTCTTGATTTTAGAGAGAAAGCTTTTAATTTTTCCTCATTTAATATGATTTTGGCAGAAATGGCTTTTGTCCAATTTAAGATATGGTCCTTTTATACCCATTTCCCTCTGAGTTTTTTCATGAATGGATGTTGGATTTTGTTAAAGACTTTCTCTGCATCTTTTGAGGTGATCATGTGATTTTTGTCCTTGCCTCTATTTATACAATGGATTATATTTATTGATTTGTGTGTATTGAACCATCTTTGCATCCATGGGATGAAGCCCATGTGGTCCTGATGTAGAATTCTTTGATGATTTGTCACATTCTGTTTGCCAGTATCTCACTGAGAATTTTTGCTTCTGGGTTCATTAAAGAGATTGGCCTGAATTCTCATTTTTTTGGTTGGATTCCTGACTGATGTGGGAATCAGGGGCAATACTAGCTTTCAAAATGAGTTTGAGGGGCTGGGGAGATGGCTCAGTAGAATAAGCGCTTCCCTGGCAAGCTCAAGGGCCTGAGTTCAATCCCCGGTTCTGAAAAAAAAAAAGAAAGAAAGAAAGAAAAGAAAATGACTTTGAGAGTACGCCTTCCCTTTTGACTGGATTAGTAACCCAGTGAGTTTTTGTCACATGTATTCAGTCATGAAAGTGCCATAAGAAATAGTACAGAATGTTTCCAACACTCAAAAAGTTTCCCTGTGTTGTCTTGTGATAAATCCTCCACTTGTAGTCTCTACAAATTTCAAACCTGCTCTGACACTATGGGTTTACCTTTTCTGGAAACTAATAATATGTAACCTTTCTATCTAGCTTTTCACTTAGCACATGTTTTTAGGGTTCACTCATGTTATCCCTCTTATATGTGGTTCCTTTTTAATGTTGAGTAGTATTCCATTGTGAGGAATTTATTTATTTCTTTATCTCTTGATGAAAACGTGGTCTTTGTTTCAGTATGGTCTTAGTCTTCAGTTTGTTATAGATAGACCTGCTCTGAATAATTACACAAATGTCTTCTTGGGTTTATTTCCATTTTTTCCTAGATAAAAACTGAAAAGTGTGTTTGTTAGATCATAAGAAGATATTTAGCTTTACCAGTAACTGCCAAACTGTTTTCCAGTTTGCATTCCCACCAACAAATTATAGGGTTTTCTGTTGTGTCTCATTCTTCCAATACATGGGAGAATATAGAATTAGTCTTTTTGAATTATAGCTACTCCAGTGGCTATGTAGTGGAATTTCAGTGTGAATCTGTTTATCTAGTGATTAATGATGTTGAGCTTCTTTCATTTGCTTATTTGTCATTTGTCTACCTTTATTGGTGAAATGTCTCTCTGTATCTTTTGCCCACTTCTTAATCAGGTTGTCTTCTTACTGAGTGAAAACAGTGTTTGCAAAATGTTCTGAAACCATATTTTCCAAATATTTTCACACCATTGTGGCTTGACTTTTCATTTTTTTAAACATGTCTTTTCTTAAAAGTGTCTTTTTTTATTTTAATGACAGGCAATAAAGTGAATTGTTGCTATTTTGGGTATTGTTGTTGTTATTGCTGGATAAGTTTATTTTCTATGTCCTATTTAAGAAATTCTAGGGCTGGTGAGATAGCTCAGTGGTCTAAAGTGCCTGCTTAGGTAAGCTTAGGTAGGCATAGGGGACCGTGGTTCAATCGCCGGCACAACACGCTGCACTAGGCCCCCCTCAGGGTGGGCTGAGTTGGCCAAAAAAGCAAAAAGAAAAAAATGTCTAGCTAACTTTAAGTATCAGAAACATCAGAACCAGGTGTAGTTTCACATGCCTGAAATTCCCTTGGAAAACTGAGACAAGTGAAGTATGAGTCCAGCCTGGCCATTTTAACAAATAGAAAAATTCTGTCTCAAAAAAAAATTTTTTTTTAATTTAAATGTAGGGATGTACATCATCATGGATGCCTTTGGTTCAATTCTCAGTACCACATTTTAAAAAATTAAGTCTTGAGAGCTTCCTGCTACCCTGCGCCAGTGGGACCAGTCCCAGCCCAGGCGCAGCGTGGGCCGGACCCTCTCC
>NW_004524656.1:5139443-5140897 GCF_000260255.1 Octodon degus | reverse complement strand
ATTTTTTACGTCCTCCTAAGCATTTCATTGTTCATGTTATCATAAATGTTATTTTCAATTTAAATTTACAGTTGTTAATTTCTAGTATATGGAAATGCAATTAACTTTTTCATATTGAACTTGGATCTTGGAACATTACCAAACTCAGTTATTATTTCTAGTACCTTGGGTGGCTTGTATATTACTTAAGATTTTCTACATACAAGATTATGTTGCCTATAACTTAGATGATTTTTAATCTTCCAACCAAACATGTCTTTCTTTTTCTTGAGTCTTTGCACCTGCTAAGATATCAAGTATAATATTGACTAAAAATAATTATAACAGATTTCCTTGCCTTGTTCTTAATCTGAGAGGGAACATATTCAGTCATTCACCACTAAGTACAATGATAGCTGTAGGTTTCATTTCCTTCTTTTTTATTTTCTTCTTTCTTTATTATGCCATTTTCCAGGTTAGGTATGTTCCTTTCTACTTCTCATGTGATAAGATATTATCATGACTCTGTGCTGAAATTTGTCAGAAACTTTCTCTGCATCACTTGACATGATCTTTTGAGACAAGGTCTCACCATGTAGCCCAAGTTGGCCTTAAATTTATGGTACTCCTTCTGCCTTCCAAATGCCTACATCATAGGCATGTGCCATGATTCCTAGCTATGTTTAATATTGGGGAATATGCTTATATAGTGTATTCGTTTTCTATTGTTTCATAACAAAATTTAAACAACACAAACTTATTGTCTTACAGTTCTGGACATCAGAAATAAGTTCAAATCAAATGAGTCTTATGAGGCTAAAACCAAAACGTTGACACGGCTATATTCCTTCTGAAGGTTCTAGGAGAGAATCTATTTCCTTGCCTTTTCCATCCGCTAGAGGCTGCCTATACTTCTTAGCTCTTGAATCCTCTGTGCCTTCATAGCCAACAAAGGCATCAGTCCAGTCTCTATTTATGTCATCAAACTTCTCATCTGACTCTCCCTATCCTGGATCTTTCTTTCATTTATAAGAACCTGGTGATTGCATTGTGCTCACGTAGATAATCCAGAATAACTGAATGCCTTCATGTGTTTAACCTCCTGGGCATGGTGGTGCATGCTTGTCATCCAGAATTCCAGGAGGCTGAGGCAGAAGGATCACAGGTTCTGACCTAGCCTAGGCAACTAAGCAACTTAGCAAGACCACATCTCAAAATAAAAAAACAAAAGAAGGGCCAGGAATGCAGTTCAGTGCCAAGACCCTGGGTTCCGTATGCAGTACCACCAAAAACAAAACAATCAACTTTAATGTAATAATATCTGAAAAAAAATCTTCTTCACTATGTAAAATAACATATTTGAGATTTGAGGGGGAAGGTAGGGGATAGATTTTCTGCTTCTCATATATGGCAAATTATAGGCCAACTTTTCTTTAAATTGCTATAAAAAACAAATCTATAATCTAAAATTTACT
>NW_004524656.1:5132892-5138978 GCF_000260255.1 Octodon degus | reverse complement strand
AATAATAATTTTTATATTTATGTTTTTAAGGGGTAATGTTTATAGTTTGTTTTTGTTCTCTTTCATTTTCCACATGATGTTTAGTTTTTGTATCTAGATAATGCTGAGTTTCTAAAATAAGTTTGGAAGTGTTATCTCTTCTACTTTCTGCAGCAATATTTGTAGAATAAGTACTAGCTTTTCTTAAATGTTTATTATGCTATAAATGGTCATACTTGCTCATGAGTGTTTGCTAAATTTTCAGGAATTTTTGGATCAATTATTAAATAGAACCACTATTAAAAAGTAAGTAATTTATGCTGAAAGCAAAATATTTATCTCCACTTACTAGTAGCCATACGGTTGAGCATAGTCAACACTATTCCACCAATACGGCACTTTACTGTAAATAATTCTATGACTAGTGACATCACAGTGGTACTCCAAAACTGACCAGCGAAATAATACAGAGTGGTAACTGTAGAAATTGGCAAATGCTACAAAACAGGACACACACACACACACACACACACACACACACGCGCGCACACTGAGAACCACATGTAATACATGCATCTGATCCTGGAGATATCTTAAGAGGAAGGCCTTTTTTCTTTCTCAATTATGAGTTTAATTCCTTTAATACATACAAAATATCCAAATCATTTCTTTTTTTAAATTTTATTTGTGTGTGTGTGTGTGTGTGTGTGGCCAGCTCAGCCCACCAGGGGGCGGGGCTGGCTGGCATGTGGTGCTGGGGGATCGAACCCCGGTCCCTTTTCTTTGCTAAGCTCGTTCTAATTAGGTGTTTTAGACCACTGAGCCATCTCACCAGTCCCCCAAATCATGTCTTGAGTGACCTTCGCACTTTGTGTTTCAAAAAATATGTCTGTTTCATTTAAACTGCTGAATAGATTGTCATACAGCTGTTCACAATGTTCCCTTGGCTTTTTTTTTTTTTTTTTTTTTCAGTACTGTAGCATCTGTCGTGATATTTTCTTTTACTCCTAATACTGGTAATTTGTATCTTCTTTGTTTTTGTAACTCAGGCTAAACTATTATCAATGTCATTGCTCTTCTGTGGTGTGAACCCGAAGGTTAGAGTACAATACTTTGTGCTGCCTTGACATTGTTAAAACTGGGAGGGCCACCCTACCCTCGCTGCAAATATACCTCCCTGCTCTGCTACGTGGTAAATGTCCCCTAAACAAACCTTTTTCAACATTTCACGTATCTAGAAATAGCAACACTTAGTTCCTTGCCAGCCTATGAAATTATTCAAAAACTTCCATCATTCCTCCTGTGGGCACCATAGCACACCCTGTGCCCTTGGTATCCCTTCCTACAGCCTCTGGTTATTAACTGCATCCCCAAATGCAATACGCTGTGTGCTCATCTTGTGTTCCTAAAAGCAGCACAAAAATGAGATGGAAGAAACCTATACCAGCTCCAACAGGCACCAGGGTCAGATTAACCTTGTATTGTAATTTAGGACAAAACATGTTTTAAATGATCAACATGTTTACAAGAAAGGCCGAGTAGGATCTGACTCAAGGGTTAAGACTGTAAGACAGCCATAGGACAAAGGCAGATTCCAAGCCTTTAATTCCATTTTAGTCATCCATCAGGCATGCACAGACGCTCGCGGAGGGTCAGAGTTCTCAGCCAAAGCAGCCTTCAGGTCGCTGGGGAGCGAAGCAGCAGTTGTCATCACAGCCCCCCATTAGAGGTGCAGCCCACAGCAAAGCTAGTGGGAAACTAACACTGCAATGAATTGTTCAGTTATGCAGCCTCCAAAATTAGTCACGTAAAGATGAATAAAAGCAAGGGAAGCTAGAGGCTTTAGATTGTTTTTTTGCTTGGTAACAATTTCTCATCTTATGTAAACATTCTGCTTTTGTGCTTTTATGGGGGCGTCATGGTTAGTCATGAAATGCGCCATGCTACAAAGGGAGGCCAGGAGTTCATTGTGTCGTCAGGGCCTTCTGTCCCACCCCTGACCACCGTGGTGGTCCCAGAAGGGCTCAAGGACATGTGACTGATAAGCTGTTGGCAGGTGCTATGCTGTCAGCCAGTCCCTTGACACTAGCACGAGAATCTCTGTCCCACCGAATGGGAGACCAGGAAACAGAGTACTTCCCAAAGGATAAGGTCAGGATTCCTTCAGTTTATCTCACTGCTTTCTAGCACATTGATTTCTATTTTGTGTGTGTGTGTGTGTGTGTGTGTGTGTGTGTGTGTGTGTGTGTGGAACCGGGGATTGAACTCAGCCCGTTGTGCTTGCCAGAGAAGTGTTTATTCCACTGAGCCATCTCCCCAACTCCTTACTTTCATCTTTTATCTTCCTTCATTTTATTTAATTAGGTTTTATTTTCTCATCTTTTTCTAGTTTCTTTTGGTAGATTTCAGATAACACGTTTAAAGTATTTTTTTTTCGAATATAAGTGTTTAATGTTATTTATACCTAGGAAATTAGTTAGCCTTATCCTAGAAATTTTTATACACTGTGTGTTCGTTTTTTAATTCAGCTACAATCATTTTCTAATTATCTTTTTATTTAGTTGGTTTAGAAATTGCTAATTTCCAAATATTTGGTGAATTATCTAGCTGCATTGTGATTATTGGTTTCTATTTTGTCTCATCGTGCTCACAGAATGTACTTTGTTTTTTGGTTTTTTTTTTTCCAGAACCGGGGATTGAACTCAGGCCCTTGCACTTGCCAGGCAAGCGCTTATTCTACTGAGCCATCTCCCCGGCCCCCTAGAATGTACTTTGTATTGTGGAAAATTTCTTAAATCTTGATATTTGATTTCTATTGTATATCTTGTGTATAATACAAGGATGCAACATAGGATATTGTATAATTTGGAAAAATCTTCCTTACATGATGTTTTCCTGTTTCCTATCTTTTTTTTGTTAGTACAGATTGCTTATGCAGGTTAGTGTGTTTAATTCTGACAGCTTCGCACATGCGTATAATACACTTTGATTATTTTCACTCCTCTCAGTGCCCTAGCCCCTTTGCTTAAAGAAAATGTGCTTTCTGTTGTTGTTGGATATATGTGTGCTCTATAGGTGTCAAGTAAGCCAAGCTGACTGGCATGGTTCAAGTCTCCTGCACCCAAAGTTATATTCCTTCTGTTTGTTCTACCAGTTACTGAAAGGAGTGTGTTGAAATTAAGAGCTATAGTTGTAAATTGGCTTATTTCTCAAAGTTTGCTGCATACAGTTGGAAACGGTTATTAAATTTATGATTTTTGGCATATTTGATTATTTGATCCATTTTTCCTTTATATAATATTTCTCTCTCTTCTTTATAATATTGCTTGATCTGATGTCTACTTTAACCAATTTTTTTTTCTTTTTTATTTATTTATTCATTTTTACTGTATTTGGTACAGGGTCTCACTACACAGCTCGGACTCATAGTGATCCTCCTGTTTTCAGCCCTCCCCAGGGCTGGGATTACAGGCACATGGGGCATGTGGCATCAGGGATGGAACACTGGTCCCTGCGCTTGCCGGAGCAGGCATTTAGTCTGCTGAGCTATGTCACCAGACCTACTTCAACCAATATTAATATAGTCTCCCTGATACTTTTCACTTGGCACATATTTTCCTATCATTTCACTTTCATCAACATGTTGTTGATGTTCAAATTCATTCTCTCTTCTCAGTGTTGAAGTTATTAATGTCATCTGTCTTAGTTACTTTTCCTGCTGCTGGGACAACTACATTTAGAGTACATTTTTGTGTATCAGTCTGAAGTTGAGTTTTATTCTTTTATTCAATCTGATAATCTCTCACATTTAGTTGGGGTACTTACATTTATTGGGGTATTTACCATTTACATTTATTGTAATCTTCACTGTATGTAGCCTACTTTTTGCCTAACGTTTATTGTTGGTATAACTGTGTTCTAGGGCTTTTTTTTTTTTTTTTTTTGCTTCTTTTCTGCCTTGTTTGAGAATAATTTAAGATTTTTTTACCTTCACAATTGGTGTATTAGTTGAGTCTTTATTATTTCACATGTAGTTTAAAATACGAGCCATTGATTGTTTTTGTAGAAAGGGTCAGATGATAAATATCTTAATCTTTGTGGGCTCTACAGTCTCTGTTGCAATTCTCAGCGCTGCTATTACGGCAAAAGCAGCCAGCCACAGCCAATACAGAAATGAATTAGGATGTCTGTTTCAATAAAATTTTATTGTCAGACATGAAAATTTGAATTGCACATAATTTTCACATGTCACAAAATATTATTCATGTTTTGAATTTTTTTCTCAACTCTTTAAAAATGTAAGAAAACATGCAGTTCCTGGACTATAGAATAATATGTGGACAACTAGATTTGACTCATGAGCCTTAATTTGCCAACCTCTTTTATAAAAGCTTACAACAGCGTACATTTCCTTCCTTCCATCTTTTGTGATATTACTGTCACATATTTTTACTTCTACATGTTATAAATCTAATATATTTTTTATTATTGTTACTTCAAATATTAATTTTTTTTTGGTATATTAGGGAAGGGTCTACAGGGTGTTCAGGGTCTCACTGCTAGATTGGACTCGTAGTGATCCGCCTGTTTACAGCCTCCCAAGAGCTGGGATTACAAGTATGCGCCACCGTGCCCAGTTTCAACTGCTGTCTCAGTGTGCGCCGGGGGTGGATCGGGCACAGCAGCCTTGAACCCCCAGCCCCTGTACCTGTCTGCAGGAGCTTTAGTCCGCTGAGCTATTTGGCTGGCCCTTAAATTTCTAATGAGGAGACTTCTCTCTTTTCCCCAAAATCAGAATGACCATGACTGGAAAGGTAAATAGTTTGGATCAATTCAGGGCATTCAAACAGCTATAACAGCAACTGAAGACACTCACAAAATAGCATTTCCAGACCTGCTCCAGCAATGGCAAGGACAATGGGATGATAAGTGCATTTTAAGGGGGGGATGGGGATATTTGGAAGGGTATTAAAGCTAATGTGTCGGGGCTGGAGAGATGGCTCAGTGGTCTAAAGCACCTACTTGGAAAAAGCTTGGCAAAGCACAGGGACCGCGGTTCAATCCTCCAGCACCACATGCCAGCCAGCCCCGCCCCCTGGTGGGCTGAGCTGGCCACACACACACACACACACACACACAATAAATGTTAAAATAAAAAATAAATAAAAAATAAAGCTAATGTGTCTTTCAGCGTAACACATTTTTAAAATTTAAACACTCAGCATTACTTTTGGATGTCCCCTCATGTTTATATTGCTGATGTTCAGGTCCACTCTCTCTTCATCAGCGCTGAACCTATTAATGTCATCTGTCTTAGTTACTTTTCCTGCTGCTGAGACAAAATACTGAATTCTCACAAGTTAGAAGGGGGAGGGGCCGGGAAGATAGCTCAGTAGAATAAGCGCTTCCCTGGCAAGCACAAGGGCCTGAGTTCAATCCCTGGTTCCGCCAAAAAAAAAAAAAAAAAGAAAGAAAGAAAGAGAAAAAGAAAAAGAAAGAAAGTTAAAGGGGGAAAGATTTATTTCAGCTCACAGATTGTCAAGTTTTCAGTCCATACATAGTCAGCTGGCTCAAGGCAGGGTGGAGTGGCAGAGTGCCAACACAGGAGAAAAGTCCATGGAAGGGTAGGTCAAAAGCAGCCAGCAGCAGCAGCAACCCCCTTTTTCCCTCTCATCTCATCTCGGCCACAAGCTTTAGGGGTGGTGCCACGCCCACCCAGGGTAGGGGCTTCTATTATCCCCACTTAGAGCTGCAGTAAGCCTAGTCAGACACCACCCCCAAAATCCTCACCTATGAGCACATAATTCTTTGGGGGAACACCTAAATACCACCACTGGATTTTTCAATTTCAGAAATACTGTGTTTCCTGTCTAGAAGTCCTACCTGGACTTGCTGGTTGGTTGGTTTTTATTTGTTGTTTGTTTATTTATTTGTTTACAGTTCTGGGAATTGAAGCCAGGGCCTCATGCATGCTACGCAAGCATTCTAACCCCAACCTATACCTCTAGTCCTTTTTTTTTTTTTTTTTTTTTAATCTTGAGAAAAGGGATCTCACTAAGTTGTCCAGGCTGGCCTCAAATTTATAATCCTCCTGCCTCAGCGTCCCA
>NW_004524656.1:5127511-5128167 GCF_000260255.1 Octodon degus | reverse complement strand
TCTGACTTACATTGCATGGAATATTATTTTCTATTCTTTGGCTAAATTTTTTTTTAGTCTATGAGTTTCTTTTGGAGGGTTAAATGTGTTTCTTGTATACAACATAGTGTTGGATTTTGTTTCTTGATCTATTCTTCCAATCTGTGTCTTTTGACTAGAGAACTGAGACTACTTACATGGAGAGCTATGACTGATAAGTACTGATTTACTCCTATGAATACCTTATTGTCCTGTTGCTGATTCCCGATCTTTTCCTTCTACTTATCTGCTTGCCCTTTCTGGCATGTTCATTCTATTAGAAATTTTGTCATTGTTAGCTTTGTTGTCTCTTTCTAGAGTACCCTTGAGAAGTTTTTGGACTATCGATTTGGTGGTCATAAATTTCTTTAGGTGCTCATTGTCATATAAGTGTCTTATTTCTCCAGAAAATTTGAAAGATAGTTTTGCTGGATATGACAGCCTGGGTTGGAAATCATTTTATTTTAGGGCTTAAAATACTTCACACTTTAGGTTGTGCTGAGAAGTACACTGTAATTCTCATGAGTTTTCCCTTTTAAGTGATCTCTTGCTTTTTTAAACCACTTTTCAGATTTTGTTCTTGTGTCGGAATTCCAAAAATTTGACTGTAAAGTGTCATGAAAGGTTTTTTTTTTTTT
>NW_004524656.1:5121531-5126802 GCF_000260255.1 Octodon degus | reverse complement strand
ATATTTATTTTTATTTATTACATTTATTTATTGTGTCTGTGTGTGTGTGGCCAGCTCAGCCCACCAGGGGGCGGGGCTGGCTGGCATGTGGTGCTGGAGGATCGAACTGCGGTCCCTGTGCTTCGCCAAGCTTGTTTCAAGTAGGTGCTTTAGACCACTGAGCCATCTCTCCAGCCCCTATGGGCTTCTTTTTTGTCTATACTGTTCGTGCATGTTGTTCTGTTTTGTCTTGGGTTGTTTTGGTTTGGTTTTGGGGTTTGGGATTTTTGTTGTTATTGTTACTGGGAATTACATTTTGTATAAATCATTTTGTTTATTTCTCCTATCATTTTATTAACAATGTCTTTAAACTTGCTGATGATTTTAATTGGCCCAGTATCTTCCTATTTACATCTGTGTGTGTGTGTGTGTGTGTGTGTGTGTGTGTGTGTGTGGTGACTACTGCATTTATTTTCCTGCAGCTAATGTTTTTATAGCTTCAACAAATTTGCCTTAAAGTGAAGCACAAGGTTAGAGCTGGACCACTTGGCCCTTTCTCTTCTAGTCTCCTCCCAGTTCAAAGTGCTCGCATCATCTCTTTTTTTTTTTTTTTTTTTTTTGTGGAACCGGGGATTGAATTCAGACGCATCATCTCTTAAAGGCCAGCATTCTCTTCGATCTGCAGTTGGCCTCCGTGCACTCAAGCCTCGGCACAATCTTCTTTGTTGTTTTAGCCTTCTTCCGGAAGATGGGTTTCATCCGCCCACCATAGCCACTCTGCTTCCAATCGTAGCAACTCTTTCCTTAGGCATACAGGGAATCCTGCCCTTCTTATACTGGGTCACTTTGTGAGGCTGATGTTTGCCCTACTGCCTTCAGAAAGTCCTTCGGATTTTATGTACATTGAGCATCCTAGAGTTGTCTATGCAGTGAAAACGAGAAGCCCGGCAACCTAACTCATCGCCTCGATGAGTAAGATGTAAGGTTCCTACTTACATCTTTTGGATCTTACCAATCGTTTATTGAACTGTTCACTATCTCCCCCGTTGCCATTTTAAATAATTCAGGCTTTTGGTTTGTTCTTTCTCAGTGCTCCACAGATCAGCTCTAGAGGAGTTGGGAGTTTTAGAGGACACTCTGTTGGTTGGTATTTTCATGTTTTTATGCTTGCTTATTTGTTTATTTGCTTTCTGTTGAGGCTTGTGTATTTATTATAGTGGAAAGTTTTGTTTCTAGGATGGAGACCTCTTTAATTAATGTCTACTTTTCAGTGGTGTCCTCTGGGCATGGCTAATTATTGGCCTTTGCCTCTGTCCCAGGATCCAACCACCTCCATTTATTTGAGATGGGAGGATACAGCATGTTGAGCCCCGTACCCAGTTCTCCCAAAATGGGTCATAGAATTGTTATAACCCCTAGGCAATACAGATGTTGGCATCTCAAGAAAATCAATTAATTGCAATAGCTAAGACACATTGGCTATAGTAATAAAATCAGCATAAATTATAGCATTAAATACAAACTGAATAGTGCCAAACCTTAAGGACCAATAAAGTGTCACCCTTGTCCACAGAAAAGAAAGCTATAATTAAAGTATGAACACTAAAACAAACTATGTTGGTCTACAGAAAACATCTTTCTAAAGTCAGTACTATACTAACAATAGCACAGCATTCAACAGCAATAGCAGGGTATTTAGTAGTGGAGGGAGTGGGGAGCTGGAGAATGAAAAAAGAAAAATTACATAATAGACTATGAGAAGAAGAGAAAAAGGTAAGATAGGGGTCCTCTTAAGAAGTATGAAGGGCCGGGGAAATGGCTCAATAGAATAAGCACTTCCCTGGCAAGCGCAAGGGCCTGAGTTCAATCCCCAGTTCTGGAAGAAAAGAAAAGAAATATGAGGAGGGGCCAGCCAAATAGCTCAGTGGATTAAAGCACCTGCAAGCAGGTACAAGGGCCAGGGGTTTGATCCTTGGGCCTGCTCTGCTGGCCCCAACCCCCGGTGCACACTGAGACTAGGCGTCATAGTGCACACCTGTAATCCCAGCTCTCGGGAGGCTCTAAATAGGTGGATCACTACAAGTCCCATCTAGTAGTGAGACCCTGAAGATCCTCCCCTAAAATATAGAAGAAGAAGAAGAAGAAGAAGAAGAAGAAGAAGAAGAAGAAGAAGAAGAAGAAGAAGAAGAAGAAGAAGAAGAAGAAGAAGAAGAAATAAGAGGAAATTAATGGAACAGTGAACCATTGTCAGAAATAGTGAAAAGAAAAAAAGATAAACAGTAAAATGGGATAAAAAAAAAAAAAGAGGCTAGGGATACAACTCAGTGGCACAAGCGCCTGCCTGGCAAGTATAAGGTCCTGAGTTTGACCCCTGGTACCAGAGAGAGAGAGAGAGAGAGAGAGAGAGAGAGAGAGAGAGAGAGAGAGAGAGAGAGAGAGAGAGAGAAGAGAAAAAATTAAAGGAAAAAAACCCTGAAAAAATAGAGAGAGAAAGTAGGAGAACAGTGACGGGGACTGCAGTTCCATCCTTGGCACCACATGCCAGTGCCAGCTTCACCTTCAGGGTGGACTGAGCAGGCCAAAAAAAGTGGGAGCACAACCCCAGATTCCAAAAAACTTGATGAAACAAAGATAAAAATAATACAAAAATAGAAAAATGAAGGGCCGGCCAAATAGCTCAGCAGATTAAAATGCCTGTAAGCAGGGGCCAGGGATTTGATCCCCAGGCCTGCCGTGCCGCCCCCGGGGCGCACTGAGACAGCAATTGAGACTGGGTGTGGTGGCGCACATCTGTAATCCCAGCTCTTGGGAGGCTGTAAACAGGTGGATCACTATAAGTCTGATCTACTAGTGAGACCCTGAACACCCTGTAGACCCTACCCTAAAAATACGAAAACAAAAAAAGGAGAAAAGAAAAATCAGGAGTGTGTCAAAGAAAAAAATTCATGAATTATTGAATGAATGGTTTCTTTCTCCAATAGGCACTCTTACAATCCAGCCAGACATTTTCTATGCCTCCCTTGAGGGCCTTGGAGTCTGGGACATGCCCTCTGCTCATCTCCCCCCAGGCTGTGGTTACTGTTCCAGCCGAGGTGTGTCCTTGCTCCCGAAGGTAGATGCTGAAAGCCATCAGGCCTCTGTTCTCCACTGGATGTAGGCTGCAGGAAGATTCACTGGCTGTTGGATTTACTGTTGGCAGCTGTGGGTCTGGCTGCTCCCTTCGCGCCATCGGTGTCTTCATCCAAGATTGGGTGGCTTGGTTAGTCTCCGGCTCTGCTGCGCTGTGCTGCGCTCCCCCGGGCCTGGGCATGGCTCTGCTTGCAGATCAGCTCTCTCATGGTGGGGTGGAGGCAGGGGGCTGTTCCTCTGGCACAGATTCCTCTCTCACATGGGGTGCACTGCTATGAGACGGCTCTCTCACGTTTGGGGACATTTTGTTCCTGATCTGCTCTTTCACATTTTGTTCCTGATCTGCTAAAGGGTGACTGCTTCTCCAGCACTGGTCTGCTCTCAGGTCTGGGGTGTTAAATGCATTTTTTACTTACAACATTTGCAACTGATGATAGTTTATTGGGATACAACCCCATTATAAGTTGGGAAGCACCTGTATATTGTGGAATTCAGTCTGAAATTAAATAAAAACATTTTTCCATAACTCATGGGTCTGAGTCAAAGGAAAAAAATGACAGAAACTAGAAAGTACTTTAAACCACAATGAAAACATATATATCCGAAGTTTTTAGGGGCTGGGAAGATAGCTCAGCAGTCTAAGTGCCTGCCTGCTAAGCTCAAAGACTTGGGTTTGATCCCCAGTACCACATGCTGTGCTGGCCCCGCCCTGGGGTATGTCAAGCTGGCCACCAAGACTAGACATGGTGGTGCATGCCTGTAATCTCAGCAATGGGGAGGCTGAGACAGGAGGATCACTAGGAGTCCGAGTTGTATAGTGAGACCCTGTGCCAAATATGAGAGAGAGAGAGAGAGAGAGAGAGAGAGAGAGAGAGAGAGAGAGAGAGAGAGATTCTAAACATTTTAAATATCTTACATGATTTCTAATTTAATTCTAGTTTGGTCGGGACCATTTACAAAATTTAAATATTTTTCAATGTATTGAGACTTCTTATTTTACCCAACATGTGATTCCATGTGGTGTTCCACAGGCACTTGTGGGAAAAAAGAGTTTCAAGCTTTGTTAGGTGCAGCATTCCTTAAACGTCAGTTCAGCCAAGAGAATCACTGGTGTCGTTCAGATCCTCTTTCTTTCAATTTTCATCTAATTATGTCATCAGTTACTGAGAAAGTATGATCACATCTGCAACTGTGATCATGAATTTATCTTTCTTTTGTTCCTTTCCCTTTGTTCTCACATGTATTTTGAAGTTCTCTTATTAGATTCTGTACAGCTTATAATAATTATTACTAGCTTTTAGAACATATTTATAATTATTGTGCTTCGCTAATGTATTGACATTTTGTCATTGCTGAAATATCACTTTCATTTCTGCTAATATTCTTTGTCTTATAGTCTACTGTGTATAACATTAATATAACAACTCCAGCGTTTTAGAAAGTTGGGTTGGAATGGTGTATCAGAGTTCATCTAGAGAAACGGAGCCTACTGGAGAACTTTATCTCTATATTCATATAGGTCTACAGCTGTGTGTGTGTGTGTGTGTGTGTGTGTGTGTGTGTGTGTGCGCGTGCGCGCAGTGAGAGGAGAGAGACAGAGGGAGAGAGAGAACTAGAAAGCTTAAGGGATTGGCTGGTGTGATGTGCAGCTGGCAAGTCCAAAGCCCGTTGGAGAGAGCAGGCTGGCAGGCTGGCAGAAACCGAGGCGACAGCCCACGCCCACAGGTATAAGTTCTTATCTCTGTAAAACTTCAATTGTGCTTTTTTAAAGTATTTTAACCAGTTGGATAAAACACAGATTCTAGAAGATAATCTTCTTTACCGTAAGTCAACTTAGTGGTTCTGTTAGCCTCTTCTGTAATGTACCTTCATAGCAATGCTTGGGTACAGTAACTGAGGATAGCAACTGGGTACTACAGCCAAGCTGAGTTGAAATAGAAAGCCAGCCATCACAAAGGGTGTGCCTTTCATTCATCCTTTCACTTCACATTGGTTTTGTATTTAAAGTGTACCTCTAGGGGGCTGGTGAGATGGCTCAGTGGTCTAAAGCACCTACTCAGAACAAGCTCAACAAAGCACAGGGACCGCGGTTCAATCCCCCAGCACCACATGCCAGCCAGCCCCGCCCCCTGGTGGGCTGAGCTGGCCACACACACACACACA
>NW_004524656.1:5117295-5120318 GCF_000260255.1 Octodon degus | reverse complement strand
CAGAATCTCCCACACAGAACAGCCTAAGGTGCTCCAGCTCTACTCTTTCAGGCAATGTTTTTTGAACCTTCTAAACTCTTCCCACAAGTCATTCCCAAAAGCTCTTGAACCATATGGTCAGGTATATGCCCAGCAATGACCCCACTTCTCTAAAACCAAATTCTGGGCTGACCAAATAGCTCAGTGGATTAAAGCACTTGCTTAGGCAGGCACAGGGGCCAGGGGTTCAATCCCTGGGCCTGCCATACCGGCTCCACCCCCAGGGTGCACTAAAACAGTGATTGAGACCGGGTGTGGTGGCGCACTTCTGTAATCCCAGCTCTTGGGAGGCTGTAAATAGGCAGATCACTATAAGTCCAATCTAGTAGTGAGACCCTGAACACCCTAAAAAAATACAAAAACTTAAAATAAAACCAAATTCTTAGTTATTTTTTTCTTATTGCTGAGACAAAATACCTGACACCCAGAATTAAGGAAGGAAAGGTTTATTTAGCTCACAATTTGTGAAGTTTTCAGTCCACACTCAGCTGGCTCCCAGACAGCATGATGCATAGCAGAGGACAACAGTTCCTGGCAGTGGGAAAACAGCAAGGCAACAAAGGCAAAAAAGGTGGATCAGCAGAGAGCAAGTCTCTTTCCCTCCCTTATATTGCATGCAGGCTGCCCACCCTGGGGCGGGTGCAGCACTCACACCCATAATCCAAGCATTGGACTATGAATCAATTAAAACCTCTAGAAGCCACCCCATGACTGCATGAAGCTTTGGTGGAGTCTCAGACTGTAACAGGGCTGGACACAGAGCCCAGTGGTAGAGCACCCCAGGCTTCAATCCCCAGCACAAGCAACAATGTGCTCAATTCATTCCTTGTGGTCTCACATTTTCTATTTGTTTTCTTTTTTATTATTATTATTTGTTCTCTTGTTCTTCTTTTCCTGACTTCTCTGTAATTAAAGACATATTTTTAGGGCCAGGGAGATAGCTCAGTGGAATAGGTGCTTGCCTGGCAAGTACAAGGTCCGGAGTTTGATCCCTGGTACCGCCAAAAAAAGAAATATATTTCTTTTTTTATTTTTTTTTTCTTTTTCTTTTTGGCAATACCAGGGATTGAATTTAGGACCTTGAGTTTGCCAGGTAAGCACTTAGTCCACTGAGCTATCACCCCAGCCCCAAGAAATATTTTTACTACTTTATTTTTATTCTTCTACAAGCTTTTTGGCTATTTTTCTGTGCATTTTAAAAGTCCAATTATGATAATACAAATCTTTAATGTACCATAGTATACACAGTTAATGTGTATTCACACTTCCCTGTGTCCCTCCTGCATAATGATTCACACAAAATATGGGAATCTTGCAATATATATTTCTATTTACATTTACCTCCATACTTCACACTACTTTTTTATTATATATGAACAGGTACAGGTAATAAACCCCTCAGTACAGAATTATAATTTTTTGCTTTATAAGTTCTATTTCTTTTGTAAATGTGAGTAAAGACAAAAGATGCATAATCATTTCTATTAACCCTCACATTTATCCTGTCTGACCTTTGTTTTTCCCATAAGTCTGAGCCACCGCCATGTGCCACTACCCGTCAGCCAGCTTTCTTCAATATTCTGTGCGGTGTTGCTAATGCAGTCTCTTTATTTTTAGCTTAAAATACACTTTGTCTTCATTTTTGAAATCAGTTTTGCTGACCTTAAAACTCCATGTTAGCACAATTCTTTTTTTTTTTTTTTCATTTTTCATCATTGGCAAGATGCTGCCCAGTCACGGCGAGGCTGCCACGATGTCTGGTTGGCCATCAAGCAGGCTCCCCTGCCCGCCACCAGGTGCCCACACTTGCACTGTCCCCAGTTTCAGATGCCAGTGGGTCGTCAGGGGCTCTGCTGTGGTTCTCCATGCATTCATCTTGCCTGGGGTTTACTGCTCCTCTTAGATCTCTTCCATTGATGCCTTTCAACAACACACAATGTTTTGGTCATTATTTCTTTTTTTATTAATTCTATTGAGAAACAAATAGCAATGAGACAGTTCAAAACCGATTAGTAGGACAGTTTCAATAATTAATACATTGCTTATTGTTGTCTTTGTAGTGGTTATTCATAGTACAAGAGGCAGACAAGTTATCCTGTCCAGACACTATTAGTACAAATCTTTCTTCTCATTGAATTAAGAGAAAGTAGCTGCATATCTATCCTAACTATTCTGAATATACAGATACAAAATGGTCTTTCATTTGTATCCCCTTTTTTGTTTACTTTTGTCAGAGATGAGTTTCCCTTGCCATTTAAATATAGTAGGTGCATGAATTCAGCAAAATAATCCAATATAGTCCAGTAGTCCATAATAGTAGGACTACTATAGTAGGTTATGCATAGGACTGGCAATGTCAGAAGTTGTTGACTTGAGCCCTTTACAGCTTAGTGTATTAATATGGCTTTATTTCTCATACCTCATTATTATACCTTTCTGCTGGATGATTAAGACCAAGGTAAAGCAAGACCTATATAACAAGAAATGTAACTTTTGTAACTGACAAGGTCAGTCAAATCCCCTCAGGATTTAGCCTGAAACCCTGTATCGCAGTTTGTAGATCCTTTGTCAGTGTCAGCCATGTGGATGAGTCACGGCCATTGCTTGTTGGTCATTATTTCTTAAAATAATGTTCCGCACATTTGCTTTCCTCCCCTTTAATTCCAGTTCATTCATCTTAGGCTGTTCGGTGTTGCACACTATCCTCCAAAGTGCTCCTCATTTTAAAAAAAATACACTTCCCTGTGTCCCTCCTGTTAATCTGCCTACAAGTTCACTAACTCTGTTTAACACCATCTCTAATCTGCATTTAGAATAGTCCTGTGAATCTTTCATTTCATTGTTGGGACTTTTTAGCTCTATAATGTCCATTTGCTTATTTTATTATAGTATTTATTTTTCAGCCAAGATTACCCATCTGCTCATTGATAATCCATATATTTTCTTTTAAATTTTCATGGATTAACAGCTGCTTTAAAATCTTT
>NW_004524656.1:5114047-5116945 GCF_000260255.1 Octodon degus | reverse complement strand
TATGTTAATGAGGTTTGGGAGTCTGTTAAATTTCCTCAAAGTATCATCTTTATTCCACTTCTCAGTTAATGTGGCTGGACTCAAACTCCAAACTCTCTCTCCCATGAGGTAAGCAACATCTGAAATCTCCATTCAGCTCTTTCACCTTCTAGTTCACTGATGTGTCATGGTGCTTGATAGTTTAGCAATCAGCCAAGGATCTGAGCTAATTTTACATGGGCACATTTTATGTAGATGTTGGATTTTACCTTCTTCAGTAGCTTTCCTTTGGCACCTGTCCTCCCACATGTTCTAGAAGGTCTCTCTCCCGTAACACCTCAAACCAGGGGGCTCCACCAGAGAGACGAGCCCTAGGAAATGGGCTGCCCTGCACAAGTCTGCCTTCTTGCTGTTGTTTTTTTCAGGGGAAGACATTCCTCCAAATTTTGAACACTTAGTCATGCTCTGGTGTCTTCAAATAATGATTCTAGATAGTTTGCCTAGTGGGATGTGGTGGCACATGCTTTTAATCCCAGCTCTCAGGAGAGTGAGTCAAGAGGACTGGGAGTTCAAGCCAGCGTAGGCTGCATAGTGAGACCCTATATCTTAACTTTGTTTTTATTTTAAGAATTAGTTTTGGGGGGCCGGGGAGATGGCTCAGTGGAATAAGCACTTCCCTGGCAAGCGCAAGGGCCTGAGTTCAATCCCTGGTTCCACAAAAAAAAAAAAAAAAAAAAAAAAAAGAATTAGTTTTGGGCCAGGGAGATAGCTCAGTGGAATAAGTGCCTGCCTGGCAAGTGCAGGGTCCTGAGTTCAATCCCCGGTACTGCCCAAAAAAAAATTATTTTTGTCAAGATTTTATAGCTATTTTATAGCTGTAACTGGTGTCTTCTTGGGCTGAGGGTGGGGGACAGTCTAAAGTCCAAAGCTACTTTTCCATAAGCTAAAATTTTATTATCTCTTTTTATACAATAGAAAACAGAGGTCCACCATACCATAGCAATGCTGTGTCTGACCCCAAGTCTTGTGGCTAATAATCAGTGTCCAGGCCTCCTATGGCTGATTGATGGGAGGCCATTTTTTCCCTCTTTTGAAATGCTCCCATCCCCCACCCTTTTCTCACCCTGCAAAGTTTTGCTCTAAATCCTGAGTGAGGAGTGAGCACCCCAGGCCAGGGGGAGTGAGCTTGTGGCATGCACACCCCGGCAAGGTGTTCGTACCATTGAAAGCTCTAAACAGTCTGCCATCACTGATCCAGGCATAACCAGAGCTTGCCTTTTCCCCAGGTATCAAAACAACTGATGGAGCACAGTGGTGGCTGCCGCACACTGATCTTGGATAAAACAGGTGGTAGTGACGGAGACACAGAAGGCCATGACCTGGGCATCCCTGGCACTGTCATTTACCAGTTGCACAGGGAAAACAGCGTGCAGTGCTGCAAAGAGGATCTTGACAGAGTGTTAACTGTAGCTCCGAATCTGCTAGATAACGGATGTGAGATGTGGTGCGACTTTCATCCTTACTCGGAGCTTCAGTTTTCTGTGTGTACTGATGAATGAAAGTCACCATAGTGTGGAATGGTTCTGAGGAGCAAAGAGAAAAACGTGTGCAGTTTTCAAGTGGCCAAGTGTGTGACCAGGAGTCTTCCTCTTTGTTGTCTGTGTCTGATGTTGACAGTAACCCTACCCACATGGATGAGTGAATCTGACCACCAACTGGGGTTGGGGGAAGCCTCCACATTGGTCTTCTGCGAGCTCCATTGGGTAGTAATTGTCACACAGGAAGGGTACAGAGGTGACCCAAGAGGCCTTCTACAAATAGGCAGCTGAAAAGATGTGGAAACTTACAAGTCAGTCACAGGATCAAGGGTGGGTGCAGAGAAACAGGACCAACTGCAGAACCAGAATCAAGAAATCCAAGTGTTTGGTGAGCAGCCTGATTGGAGAAAGCCTGTGAGAATCAAAAGCCCATGGCTGTCATGACTCCAGAAAAAGAAGAGGCAGGACGTCCCCATGCCATTCAGCAGGTCCTGGGGGAGAACTGCTGTGCTGCAGAATAGGTTCATTCCAGGTGCCAGAAAGGAATGTCCTGTTGGAAGATGGGGACTGTTCTTCAGGCCCCACTATGGACTTCCTGGTGACACTTCACAAAAATGGATGAGCCATCATTTGTTATGAATATGAGCCCCCAGACTGGGCATGGTGGCGCACCCCTGTAATCCCAGCTCTTGGGAGGCTGTAAACAGGCAGATCACTACGAGTCTGATCTAGTAGTGAGACCCTGAACAACCTGTAGATCCTTCCCTAAAATACAAAAAAAAATTGAATATGAGCCCCAGAAGAAGACTGAACCTGCACCCCAGAGAAGGTCTGGATTTGGGCAGACCCAGACTCCACACATACTTTACATTCATTGCAGTAGTAACTGACACACCTGGCCCGGCAGGTTCTAACCCAGGTGTGTGTCTGCCAGCTGTCACCATGAGTGTGAGGCTGTCTCACAGCAACTTTGTAAAACCTCACACACTACGCTGCTACTTTGTTTCTTGTTCAGTCTTCTGGAGGTTTATCAGGAGTCTATTTCCTGAGAATAGGTGCCTGGGGTTGTGCCCCAGATCTCAAAGCTCTAGATCTGAAGCAAGGGGCCGACCATGAACTGTGGTAACCCTACCTCCTGCACGCACAAGTAGGTGCCTCCAGCGTGGAGTCCCACCAGGCACCTGAGTTTGGGCACAGTGACAGTGGTTATGATCACAGCTTAGCGGTGGTAGGGCCAGTTTAGACAGTGTCTCAGACAAGCATACGCTGGGGTGGGGGAAGGGCCCTGTGAGGGAAAGCGGTTCTGGATCCAACAAACGAGGGATTCAGGTAGCTGCAGGAAGGAGGAAGGGCCTCCACCTTAGCCCTTTCTGGAGCCCCT
>NW_004524656.1:5108824-5113876 GCF_000260255.1 Octodon degus | reverse complement strand
CACACACACACACACACACACACACACACACACACACACACACGGTGTGCTCAGAGCTAAGCACACACAGGTGCTTTGTGACTGAATGGCCACCCTAGCCAGGGACTTAGCTGAGTGACATCCTAATGCCTCCTTGGTTGCTGAAGCAGACCCAAAGGGCTCAAGTTAAAGTCCTTCCTAAAGCTCCAGGGCGCTATCCACGTGATGGGCATCCTTCTTTCCCAGGTGGAAGGCCAGAAGGAAGGAGGGAAACAAAGGACCCACCAAAAGGTGCGGCTGGGAGCGGGAGGGCGCGCGCCCCCGTGCGGCGAGGCGCGGCGAGGCGCTGGCGCTGGCGCTGGCGCTGGAGGCTGCGCTGTGGGTGCGGCGGGAAGCCAGCCGCGCCCAGGCTCTCCGCATCGCTGGGCCTGCCCTGGCTCGCTCATCTTTGAGGTTTTGATGGTTGCTCCTGCCCTAACCCCCACCCCTCGCAAAGACCTGTTTCACAGCTAGCCCCAGAACGGGCTTTCGGACCTGCCTCGGATTCCCGGCAGCAGGCAGAGAGCTGCTCTGAAATCCGCTGTCCCGCCTGGTTGTTCTCCTCTTAAGGGGAAATCCTCCTTTTGCTTGCTGGTGGTGTGGATTGGTAGGCGGTGTTGGCAGCGCCGACACGCCGGGCTCTACTGTTTGTTAAGTAGGCCCTCGCCCCTCTTTGCAGATAGGCACTCTGTTCGATTAATTAATTCATTTCCCTCCCTAATACCAACTAGCGCCTGGCAGAGAGCAGGCAATCAGCAAAGGCTTACTGAGTGGGCATGTGCGCTCATTTCGCTGCTCTCGAGTGGGCATGTATTATCTGCATTGTTCTCCTGAGGAGCCTGAGGCCCAGGATGGGCGCCTGCCCAGGACCACGCAGCCTAGACACACACAGGTATAGACGCATCGGCTGGATAAGGTAGCTGCTCACAGGAGAGTCCCTAAGCTCGGTGGGCTTTAATTACCCAGCTCCAGGGCAGAGTGCCCACCCTGACTGACAGGCACAGACCACCAGTGCCATCAGGTAGGGACCATCTGCTCGTGTGCCTGGCATCTGCGAGCAGGGGCAGCAGGGGCAGCTGTTGAAATCACAACTGCCCTGATATCTGGCAGGATTTGGACACCAAATGGCACCCTGGTGGGGCTGCTCTGAGGAAAAGCCTCCTGGCCTTCTTCACTACAGGCGAATAACAATGCTGGAGAGAGGGAATAGACCATTTCCAGCCAGAGGCTAAGAACCCAGGCCCTTGGACCACTTGGAGTCCCAGGTGTGGGAGGTTTCTGCCTTAGCCAGACCCCTGTATCCCTGTTTTGGCAAATGGACATACCATGCCTCAGTTAGGACTCTGGTCTCAGGGCAATGGACTGAACAATACCTCTGAACAAAAGTGCTCACCTCTTAGGGGGACCCTCAGTGCCAGTAGTTTTCCTGAACACAGCCTTCCTTCATCTCCTTATCCCCCACCCCAGGAAGACCTGAAGCCCTGTTCCCTGCCCAAGGCTCCCTCCACAGATCGCACAGACCCACTTTCTGTCCTGCTGAACTCCCTTGTACAGGATGTTGGGTGTAGTGGTGTAAGATACAGGCTATGGAGCTAGATGGCCTGGGCTCAACTCTAGGCTCGAGCATCTTCTACAAGGCCCTGAACCAGTTCCTTCATTTCTCTGTGCTCCTGGTTTTCTCTATAAAATGAAAGGGAGGATCATCTATCTCACAGGACTGTTGTGAGGCCAGTGGGCTAGCGGCTTCTGACACAGGAAGATGCACACTGAGCATTAGACCCCTGAGACACACACACACAGAGCTCAGTGTCCCTACCCTCCCCCAATGCACAATGCCCAGCCTGACTCTTAGGGACAGCTCTCAGCTTGCATCAGCACCTTTGGGAGACTGGTGGTGTCTCATCTCCATGGTAGAATAGACAAAACCCTGAGAAAGCCCCTCTGTCTACACAATGATCAGCAATAAGTGCCATTGGGATTGAGTCTGGGTAATCACAATGCCTTCATCACCTGCTATGTCCAGGGTACCGGGACAGTAGCTTGAGAACCACTCTATCCACTTCCTTCATCTCCTATCACTGGACTTGTCCCAGCAGACAGATTTGTGTGGCAGAACAGAACCAACTTCCACACAGTAAGTTCTCAGTTACCCCATGACAATCTCTCCTACTGCAGTGCACTCGTTCACTGCCTGAGAGGAGATAGAGGGCAGACCTTCACCCTCCACCTGCCCTGGGCCAGGAAGATGGTGATAAAACTGGGAAGAGAAGCATTCTTGAGCATCAGAGTGAATAAAGAAGAGGACTAAGGGACTCAGAGAACCCCCAACTGTGGGGTGCAGGAGCCTGGGATCCAGAGAGACGCCCTGCAGTTCAGCCTGGCCAGCTCCTCAGGATGAGCAGCCTGGCACACTTTGGCACCTACCATCCTAGTTCTCTTGTCCATAATGGATGTGCATAGACACATCTACACAGAGACCAGCCCTGCCACGCTCAGCTAGTAAAGGTTCCCGGATGGGCGAGGCCAGGGAAATGAGAGGAGCTGGAGCTCTAAGACATGGCCTGGGCGCCTGGCCGCAGGTGGGGGCTCATCCTGATCTGGACACGATCCCAGTACAGGAGGCCGCCCCCACCACCTCAAGGCCTTTGGTCAAATGAAGATCAAAAGAGTGGCCACTTCTCCTGCCCTGCTGACCCTTCAGGCCTGCTGTTCCTCTGAGGGAGAGGTTGGTAGCAGGGAAAGCTCTCCAGAGCGCAGCTAGGGCAGTATCACAGATATGCAAGGTTGTACTTGCCTACCCCCCACCTCCAGTGCATCTGTAGTGACCACCCTTGGAGAGCCAGGAATGGTGGCAGAGAAAAATAGCCCAGCACATAGCACAGGAAGAGGCTGCAGTAGCCTAGGCAGGTGGAATCCAGATGGCCTCCGAAGAGTGAGGCACAAACTGGCCTTTCCTTGCTGGGGGCCTAGAAATGCTTTGGCCGCTCCATCCTGCCGAGGCCTCTAGGCTCACTGGAGCCTTGCTCTCTCTAAAATGAGAGGGGGCCCCACTGTGAGTGCCGGGTGATGTGGGCAGGGGAAGAGGCCATGAGCAAGGAAAGGAGGTGTTGCCAACACCTCTTCCCACCTCCCTAAAATCCTGCTCTCTCATTGGCTGGGCTTGCTGGAAAACCAGATGACTAATAAGCTCTGTCTTGCCCCACCTATGATGAGACCTAATAGCCTTTCTCTATCTCAGGAACCCACTGCTTTATGTAGAACCAAGTCCCTTAATCTGTGACACAGGATATCCCATCTCTGTCAATGGCCAACCTTTGCTTGGTTCTTCGTCCACATCAGACTTGGGGATGGACACTTGCCTGCACCCTGTGAGGTCTTGCTTTCAACAGGTGAGAAAACCGAGGCTCCAAGAGGTTGTGTATGATTAAGGTACCAGTCTGTGGAGCTGAAGATGAACAGGAACCAGGTCTGGGCCACTCTTCCACACTGGAGAAAGTAGTGGCGCATCCCACTCCCAAGCAGCTGAGATCTGTGCCCAGCACATGGAAGATTCAGAAGAGAATCCTTCTCTCTTGTTCATTCCATTACCTTTCACATGGAATCAACTGCGGTTCCTCATCCTCTCCACCGGGTGTCTCCAAGCCACTGCTCAACCAATCGCTCAGGGCTGGGGCTTCGCCTGCTGCAGCCTTTCTTTGAATCTGGCTAAATCCTCACTACCACTCCTTGGCCTGTTTATTCCTGCATGGTCTTCGGAGGAGATGGGTCATGATCCTGGTCATGAAGCCATGAAAAGGTTCAGTTGAGAGCCCCATAGCAACACACTTCCCTCAGGTGCCGTCACTCTGAGGATTCCCTGGGGGACAGTCTCTCTGACTTCCTCCAAGTTTTCCAGCCCTCTATACCCTACTGAGAGTGTCTGGTAGCACGCCAGACTTGGGAAAGTTGTGGTGAGAGCTTCAGGAGATCTTGAGCCCTCCACAATGGGACTGAACTGGCCTAGAGAGAGACTAATGTCATCGGCTCAGGGCCCCAACCCAGCCTGTCATCGCAGCTGCTAATCTCTGTGTGCTTCCTGTCTCCCTCAAGCCCCAGCCCCCAAGGATAACACTGGATAAAAGCCATCATTTTCTCCTTTTGGAGAAGTCACTGAGACAGTATAGATGGGAAATATTTTGTAAGCTGTCTGCTGCAACACAAATATTAGTTGCCAAAGACAGGGAAACGGAGGTTCTACAAGGTTAAGTGGTTTCCTGAAGCCATACAGCAAGTCAGTGGCGGCCCCAAAAGAGAAGGCTAGATCTCCTGACCCCAACTCGGTGGTTACCCCAAGAAACTATACTTGACTTGCAGGATGGCGTCTCTGTGTACCCCCAGTTTGTGGGGGTGAAAGGAGGAGATCAGAGATCCTGAAGAAAATGTCAGGAATGCAGAGGCCTAGGATCCTGGAGCCAGAATGACTGATGGCTATGAATAGAGTATTAATTGGAGGAGTGGGCCAGGGCAGTGTCTGGCTTTCATTAGGACCCCAAGGCCATCTGGAGAATCGGGCTCTGGAGGTTGCTTGATTTTGTGGAGGGTGAATGGCATGAATTACAGGGATTTCTGTGGCACAGGGCCTCTGAAATTGGGGCAGTGGTCTCTCCCATCTCTTTGATCTCTCTGTACCAATCTCATCTGCTCTAGACACTGCTATGCCTCGCTGCCTCTCACCCAGGACCCACCTCTACCTGCCCCACCAAAACCACGGTGCTCTGAGGCTCTGAGAGGATCTGCCAGGCCCAGAAGGGGAGGGACCCACTGCTCTTCCTGCAGGAGCTGGTTCAGGACAGTGGTAGCAGTCTGGATAAACCAACATCTGGCCCGTGAATCAGGAACCGCCAGCATTGACCATGGCCATGTGCCATTGGTCCCCAACCTAAATGCAGGTCTTGGGCAGTCATCAGACCACATCCTTGATAATTTGGTGAGCCTCCTGTCCAAATGTCTGCCGAGGAGCCCAAGACCACTATCTCTCACATTCTGTCTCTCTGC
>NW_004524656.1:5107735-5108459 GCF_000260255.1 Octodon degus | reverse complement strand
GTCCCTGGGGTTTCAGGGGCAAAGCTGGGAGCCCAAGGAGTTCCCTGGGACCAGGCCAGGGTCTCTGTTCTGTGAGGACCAGTGGACACTTCCTCACCCACATGAGCCCTCTGCATTGCAACTCTGATCAGGGTGCAGGCAGGGCTCCTTCCCCAACAAGCAACACTAGGATGGATTATTCTGAAAAGGAAACAAACCCTCCCTGCACGCATGTTGAAGCCCAACAGAAATGGTTTTCAGTCACCCTCTAAGGGGTTCTGCACATGGCTGCATCTCATTCCTGCATGGGGCGGGGTAGGACAGAGGGAGTAGGGGTGGAGGGGCTGGTGACCAGCTCTCCCACCACTGCAGCTCCCGTCTTGCTGAGTTAGAAAACAACCTAAGCACCGTCTAGCAAATGTAGGTCCTTCTCTCTGCAGCAGCGATGCCCCTTCTAGAAATTGCCCAGGTGGGTCCATCCAAGACCGACTGCCGCAGATTGGCAGTAACAAAGGCCTGAGAACAACCTTGGTGCCTTCCATGAGGGAATGAGGTAGATAAATTAATTACCCTTATGATATTATACCAGGCAAAGAATAAAACAGATTGATATGTGTGCATAAATGAATGTGTGTATGTATAAATTAAGTAGATTTACATGAAAATCTCTAAAATGTATTTTTAAGATCAAATCAAATGGAATTGTATGGAATTGTGTATGGAGAGAGAGAGAGAGAGAGAGAGA
>NW_004524656.1:5106405-5107635 GCF_000260255.1 Octodon degus | reverse complement strand
AGAGAGAGAGAGAGAGAGAGAGAGAGAGAGAGAGAGAGAGAGAGAGAGACAGAGACAGAGACAGAGACAGAGAGAGAACAGAATTATTTCTAAGTGCCAAGGGTCAAACCAGGATCCTTGTACTTGTTAGACAAATGCTAGACCAGTGAGCTCCACCTCCAGCGAAAAACTTTTTAAATAATACACGAATGATAGCTGTCTACAAATTGAGAAGTAGGTGGCCTACAGTAAAGGGGACTTATTTTTTATCATCTTCTTGTTTCAGCATATGTACATGTGCTTCCTTCAGATGAAAGAAGAAGAGAAAGAGGAAGGAACAAGAAGCCAGTCTAGAAGCAGCAGTGTCTAGGTTTAAGCCACCTCTCAGCCCAGTCTACCCTGCAGCTTCCCAGGAGCAAAGCTGGGAGGCTGCCCGCTTCTTGTCCCTGCAGGAGCAGAACCCACACAAGCCTCTGTTTCCTTTGCAGTCACAGCCCCTGAGGACACCTCCCCTTCCCATGGTGGGGACCAAGCCTCCCTTTCATGCCCAGCCACAGAAGCTTCAAGGGTCCCCACACAAGGACCTCAACTGCTTGGAGCAGGGGAGTTGCCCCAGGCAGAGCCCCGTGAGAAAGCCAAGGGGCTTGGTTTCCTATGAAGTCCATTGAAGGAGTGGCAGTTAAACACCCGGCTTCAAAGAGTTTAGCATTTTCAAAAATCGCTTTTGGGGAATATGCAGCTTTTATTGGAGGTGTCAGACATTAACGAGAGTTCTGGATCTTTCCCAGCCTATGGAGCATTTTCTCCCTCCCTTCTCCGCCCCCACTCTTTCCAGTAACCAGCGAGGCCCTGTTTGATGAATCAAGCCTGGCCAAGGGTTCAAGGGGCATTCCTGTCCCACTTCTCAGCCCACCCCACCCGATTCACTTCAGAAGCTGAGAGGACCCATGGGGAGGGCAATGGGAAGCCAAAGACAGGGCTGGCGAGCAGGCTCAGACACAAGCCAACAGGCCAGTCCTGCTCACTTGCTCCTCTGGGGAAGAGTGAGCTGTTCTGAGGCCGGCTCTGTACCAGTTGGCTTGAAGCCCTCTGCACCATCACACCCTCTGCACTCTTAGGTATATTGAGACCCTTAAGCAGAAAGAGTTGTAGAAGCTCCATTCTGTTCAACTGTATCGTTACAAATGAGCTTTTTTGACCACATATCATCATCTCCTCCTCCTCCACTTCCTCCTCCTCCTCCTCCTCCTC
>NW_004524656.1:5102638-5106205 GCF_000260255.1 Octodon degus | reverse complement strand
CCTCCTCCTCCTCCTCCTCCTTCTCCTCCTCCTCCTCTTCCTTCTCCTCCTTCTTTTGTAGTCAGGGTCTATTTACACAATTCAGACTCATACTGATCCTCCTGCCTCAGCCTTCCCAGCCTAGGATTACAGACATGCACCTTCCAGCCCCGGGGCCACATGGCATGTGGTACCAGGGACCAAACTCGGGTCCTTGTACTTGTCAGGCAAGCGCTTAGACTGTTGAACTATCTCCCCAGCCCTTTTGACCACATTTGCAATGCTTTTCTTTATTTTCCTGTCTTAGCACATAGCTAGTGAGCTTGAAAGGTAAGCATCAATGTGTCCAGTATGGAAGGGCATCTTCCAGCCCACCTGGAATTGACAAAATACTAAACAAAATGTATGGAACAGGGCTGGTGAGATGGCTCAGCGGTCTAAAGCACCTACTTAGAACAAACTAAGCCAAGCAAAGCACAGGGACCGCGGTTCAATCCCCCAGCACCACATGCCAGCCAGCCCCGCCCCCTGGTGGGCTGAGCTGGCCACACACACAATAAATAAATAAATAAAATTTTTAAAAAAATGTATGGAACAAATCCATTCATGCATATATGTATGAAAGACTCTGTTTTACCTGCACCTTTATTTATAAAATAAAAAATATACCTATTGGTTCATTTCTACCAAGTGTCAGGTAGATCTTAACATCAAAGCAACACTGCAAGAAAGTTAATTTATTTCCCAGTACCAACAAAGATGCCCCGCCAGACATAAGCCCCGAGACAGAGTTCTCTCCCTTCCCCATCATGCTGTTTTTATCTCTGATCACTTATCCCTTCCCTAAAGTCTCATTTTCCTATTGCTGAAACCAGTGGCTCTCCCCACGCCTCCCCAGAGAGCCTCTCGTCTGTATCCTAGAGTCTGGCCCTTGGCAGCTAATTCAGGAGTACAGCGGGGACCCTCTGAAGTTCTGCAGGCTCTCACTAGAAAGCAACATCCAGGGGCTGGAGAGATGGCTCAGTGGTCTAAAGCACCTACTTGGAACAAGCTTGGCAAAGCACAGGGACCGCGGTTCAATCCCCCAGCACCACATGCCAGCCAGCCCGCCCCCTGGTGGGCTGAGCTGGCCACACACACACAAAATGAATAAATAAATATTTTAAAAAAATTTTTTTAAAGAAAGAAAGCAGTGTCCAGGGTCCTTTCAAGCCTAGAAGCAAGTGTGTCAACACCCATGATGAGCACTAGGGTTGTTTTATTTTCTCTCAGCGCCCACAGTTTGGTTCTCAGGAAAAGAAGGGCTACTTTTCCTCTTAGCTTGTCTCTGACTCTGCCCCCTATAAAACAATAACCCAGCATTAGCTCACTTAAGAAGCATCACCCATTGCTGAGTGTGGCTCAGAGCAGAAGCATCACCTCGTTCACTTTCGAGTGTTCTTAGCGGCTGGAGTGACTAATTGGATGCATGCTGATTTCTAATAGCCCTTTGATAAAAGGCAGGGAGGCTGCCAGCTAGTTCATTCTGCCATAATAAGACGTGTCCTTGAGAATGGTCCTTCAGTTTAGACCCTCTCTGGGAGGAGGAAGGAGAGTAAGCTGCACTCAAGATACCCATCAGATGGCTCAGTGGAATAAGCGCTTCCCTAGCAAGCACAAGGGCCTAAGTTCAATCCCCAGTTCTACAAAAAAAAAAAAAAAAAAGATATCCATCAGAGAGCTAGGGTGGGACATATCCAAACGGTCCAGCTCCCCACCCACCCACACTGACATGTGTGAGTGACTTGATCCTTCGTTAATCACGTATGTTCATGTGCTTTATGTCTCCTAATTGAACCCCCGAGAAGTTGACATCATTGTCAACCTCATTGTCTACTCAAGGAAACTCAAGTCTGGAGACCTGCCCAGGTCATACAATTTTGACAAAAGGCCAAGTTGGGTCTACAGCACAGGCTCCATGACTCTTCTGTTTTGGCCAGTTTACCTTTTCAAAACATGTTTCTATTTTCACATAGAAGCCATGTGGGTGCCAAGACTGCTACTGTGCCAAGTAAGAGTTATAAAGTTGCCTTCCTTTTCACCAGATGGAGCCAGAAGCTACAGCAAGACAAATGTCAGCGTTTCTAATCCTCTCAGGCTTGGAAAGAAAACATCATGAGAAAAGAAGGCCTAGAGAGAGAGAGAGACGGAGAGAGACAGAGAGAGAGAGAGAGAGAGAGAGAGAGAGAGAGAGAAGAGGCAGGAGGGAGGAGAGAGGAGAGAGGAGAGAGAGGAGAAAAGAGAGAAGAGAGGAGAAGAGAGACAGGAGAGAGGAAAGAGAGAGAGAAGGCAGGAGGGAGAAGGGAGGAGAGGGAGAGGAGACAGAAGAGAGACAGAGAGAGAGAAGGAAGAGGGAAGGGAAAGATGAACCAGTAAATAATCCTATAAGAATTGCTGGAGCTATAACACATACTTGGATATACAAACCATACACACATGCATGCACACACACATCCTCTCACACGGGTGCATGCACATGTCATGCACAACTGCATGAGAATATAATGGGGCGCCTGGTCTGGAGTCCAGTGAACTGACTGGCTGCTAGCTCTAACGTCACTGACCGTGAAGCTCTCAAGAAATCACCAAATCTTTCTGAGTCTCCATTTTTCCCCTGTAAAATGAGGGAATTAATGGTCATCCAAAGACCTCAAAAAGCTCAAAAAAAAAAAAAAATAACAAGTTAACGCAGAGACTGGAAGAGAGAAAGAAGGAATACAACGCATGCACAGTGAGAGGCAGGAGCAGCCCTACAGGAGGAGTAGTTAAGAAACTCAGATAATGGGACCGGGGAGATAGCTCAGTGGAATAAGCGCTTCCCTGGCAAGCGCAAGGACCTGAGTTCAATCCCTGGTTCCACAAAAAAAAAAAAAAAAGAAAGAAAGAAAGAAAGAAAGAAAGAAAGAAAGAAAGAAAAAGAAAAAGAAGAAAAGAAACTCAGATAGTGCTTTGAGGAATCACATTGAAGAAACCATTATCCAGCATTCTCAGACCCCAGAAGAAAGATCAAATTCCTTTCTACTTACTATTTGGCTACCCAGCCCAGATCCTTCCCTCTTAAGACTCTGTTCTGGCCAGAGAGATGGCACAGTAAAATAAGTGTTTCCCTGGCAAGGCAAGGGCCTGAGTTCAATCCCCGGTTCTGCAAAAAAAAAAAAAGACTCTGTTCCATCCACCATGCTAATGTCCCTGCATGCTTGGCCAGAGGACTCTCCCGGCTGCCTCTCCTGGGCCAAGCCTCTATTGTCCCACCCACGCTCCTGTGTACAACCAAGAAGCTACCTGCAGAGAAACAGGCCTGAGCCAGAATAGGGCCTGCTGGCCTGCACTGGGCCTGGCCAGGGCACTCTGCAGGACGTGCAGCTGGAGGGAGAAAGCCTCACCTGGGGAGGCTGGTGGAGGGTCTAGAGCAGAGGTGACAAATCAGTAGGACATGTGTTATTTTTTTAAATAAGTTCTTTCATTTTATTTTATTTTTTTTATTTTTTTTTTAAGTTCACTTTGTTTTACCTTTATTCCCATTGATCTTTTTTTTTTTTTTTAACATTT
>NW_004524656.1:5095830-5102538 GCF_000260255.1 Octodon degus | reverse complement strand
GCTGGCTGGCATGTGGTGCTGGGGGATCGAACTGCGGTCCCTGTGCTTTGCCAAGCTTGTTCCAAGTAGGTGCTTTAGACCACTGAGCCATCTCTCCAGCCCCTGACATGTGTTATTTTTCTTTTAAGAAAAAAGATGCTGATGTATGAGTTGTTTTTTTCTAAGCTAAAGTTTTTTCTAACTCAGTATTCAGGTTTTATTGCTGTACTGTCACTTTATGTTAAATCAGCAGGTTTTGGGTTGCAGTTGGGACACTCATCTCTAAAAGGTTCACTATCACTGGTCTAGATGAGGCATCAATCTTGAACTAAGAATGTAAAAGGCCCCAACAGGGAAAGGGCCAGGCCTTCTACACCCACTTCGCTGATCTCTGTGAAGGCCAGGGGCAAACTTGAGAGTCAGAGACCGAGATTGGTACAGAAATCAGCTTCACTGGAGAGCCACCAGGAGGTGGAGGCTGAGGCAGAGACAGAGAGCCCCTGAGGGCCAGGGAGAGGAGCTTAGCATAGAGGAGAGGGACAGAGCACAGGTGCAGGTGCCCCAGACATCAATCCAGGGGACTGAGTCAGCAGCCCAAGCTGGAGGCGTGAGGAGCACACTGGACTGGAACAGGCCTCTTCTGAAACAAGTGGGGGTGGTGAGCTGGGCATGAGAGAACGCAAGGCAGTGACACAAGCGGCCCCATGAGAAGCTCAGGTGTTCGTGGGCCCAGCAGTTTCCCTGTTCCCAGGGAATGGTCCCCAGCAGCTTTGATCCCTGCAGCACAGAACAGCACAGCAACAGGCAGCCCTCGATGCAGGCACCAGCCCCTTTGTTCCTCGGCTGCCTGTCTAGAAGGGGCCTCCCCACACTCCTGCTGCTCTTGGGTAACACCCTGGATTTTTTTCAGCCCCAACTTCCCCAAGACACCCCACCAGAACACACTCTTTCTTACTCCAGCTGTTGAGATCACAGCAATGCACTCTCTTCCCTGACTTCGCAGAGGATGAAGTAGCTTCATCCAAACCCAGAGAGGTGGGAAACCCTCCCTTTGAAGGTTTCTCCCATCAACCTAGGTGCCCTCCCTGCCTGTGTGACCTGAGGCAATTCTTATCACCTCTGCACTGTTACCCAAGGGAGGTAAGGGGGCTCCCATCATTCTCTACATTTGGGGGCTCTCATTACTTGTGTGCATTAGTAGTAGTAGACAGCATCTTCCACATTCTGGACACAACCCAAGAAGCCTTTGATGCAACTGAAATTCAGGGAGGTTAAAACAGTTATCCAAGACTGCATAGCCACACAGCACCTGCTCCACTTAGAACCAGGCAATTTGTCTCAGGCTGGGCCCACATGGGTGGGGGGGAGACTAGAGGTGCATTCTTTTTTTTTTTTCTTTTCAAAGTTTTATTGATAAACATATAGAAATGAGACAGTTTCAAATCAAATCGAAAGTACAGTTTCAACAAATAATACACTGCATATATTCTTCTTAGTGGTTAATTGCTGTACAAGATGCAGACTTGTGATCCTACTTACAAACACCATTAGAACAAATCATTCTATTCATTAAGAGAATGCAACTATATATCTATCCTAACCACTTTGAATACACAGATACCAAATGGACATTCATAGTTATATCCCAATTTTAAGTTCCGTTGTTGAATATTATAGGTGTGTAAACTCAGCAAAATATTCTAAAAGAGTCCAGTAGCCCATAAGAGATGAGCATTCCAACAGTGCAGCCTGGAGAGGACCTGTTGGATCAGCTGGCTAAAGCCTGAACCTTAGTAAAGTTTCCCGCCATGATGGAAGATCTCTCTAAACCTGCTTGTATCTATGCCTGGAAACTGTTTGCTCACCTGTCTGCCACTTGAAAAAGCACAAGCCACTAACTTCCCCACTAAGAGGAAGGGGAGGGAGCTCTACACTATCCCCTGGGGCACTTCAGCCCTGCAAATATAGCTCCAGCTCCTCCTGTAGAACCTGGATCCTGCAAGGAGTGACAGACAAGGACAAACCGGCCTAGCTCCAACTTCCTGCACAGCAGGCCGCTCGGCCCTCCAGCCCGGAGCTTGGGGCAGAAGCTCGGGGCTGGGAAAGCTTGGCCAGGCCCCCAGGCCTAATTCAGAAGAAAGTTGCCCCCCACCAGTTGGGCCCCAGCTTTCTCCTGTTAATTGAGATAATGACCCAACTTGCTGGACTGCTTCCAGCTTGAAAGGGGCTTTGTGATGCTGGGATGAAAGGAACCTGAGCTGGGTATAAAGGCTGGCCTGGGGGTGAGAGGCTGGCCCTAGGCCCTCCCCAGCCGGAGCTGAGTCACTTCCTCACTGCTGGCTGGATTTCATCTGGAATCCAGGAACCCTTACCACCCTTTCTCTCCCTGGGACTGTTGTTTGTATGTAGGAAGGGGTCCCAGAGAGTCTAAGGACACTGGTTCAAATCTTAATTACTACCAAGGTCCCTAACCCAGGAGGGAAAGGAAATGCTGCTGGCCTTGCCCCAAGGAGAGAAGCTTTCTGGCATCTATGACTTCACGACACTCCCTTGCCATGTCATGGAATTTGAGATGCCTCAGCCTGGACCAAACTTTGTCACACTTTGAGAAGCCAAGGAACAGAGATGCAGAGACTTCCAAAGGTCACAGAACATACCTTTGGAGGACATCAGATCTCTAGCTCTTCCCCCATAGGGCAGCCAGACCTCAGTGGCTTTCTCACTTTTATATGGCACCCAGACTATGATCATCACAGTTCTGGGCTTGATTACCAGGAAACTGAAGAAGCACCAACAAGGTCTTGACCTTTAAGGAATTTCTTCTACTGCCGGACTATACAGTACCTAGCATAACCACTAGGTCTTTAGACTTTAAAAGAAATCTGGGAGTTGAGAATGAAGTCTCATGAAGGTCAGAGGTGGGAGCTGCTAAGGAAAAGCACTTGTGGAATGGCCCCTGCCAACCCTAGATCATTCTCCAGAACATTCTCTCACTGGTCTTCACTTGGCATCATGAGATTGCATTCCCCAAACCAGGTCTTGTGGGATCTTTTGACAAAGGTAGCTCAAGTTTTCTACTTCTCAAGGAACTACAGTTCCTATTCAGCTTTCAGCTTTGAAGTTAATAGTAAGTCAGGGCTCACTCCAGGACAGGAAGTCACAGTCTTTGCCCATTGATAAAGAAGAACCACATGTAACTATCTAGCCTGAGGGTGACGTGGGAAGAGGGACCACTACAGGCAGCATGTGGGCCGGGGGGTGGGGGAGAGGACTAGCCCCCTCCAAGCACAGAAGGCTACTCACTGCTGCTCCAGACCCAAACCGTCTCCTTTCAATTCTGAGGCCCTGGTCTCCAGTTTGAGGACCACTATGTCATCCCTTGAAGCAGTCAGACTTAGCTGGGCCCCTGTAAGCTGCACGCAATCCTCCCTCTAGGAGTTTCCTTATTCCAGGAGACCCAAGAAAAGGGGACAACCAGCAGGTTGATCACACGGGTGTGAAGTCTGAAGATAGCACCGAGCTCCAACCAAGCACTTTCACGGTATGTATTCCTGGTCCTTCTAGATCTGTGCTTACTAGAAAGCAAGGGGAAGCGTTGGTGTGAACCGTAAAGAGCGCTCCGAAGCAAGGGTGATTAAACTCCAGAACCGCAGCATGAGGGGGATTGTGTAATGCCTTTAAAACGGAGATGATGCTGGCTGCGCTTCTCTTTGAGGTGGCCTGGGTGGAGTCTAGTCTGGAGGCCCAAGGTTTGCGGTGAGCTCTCAGGTCCACTTGGGGCTTGGGCAGATCTGGAGGAGCAAAGAGGGGACAGAGGGAATAAGATTGTGAGCGGCCCACCAGTTTTAATTTCTTTTTTTCCCTATTTTTCTGGGCACAAGGCTCAGCCCGTCCTGGCACCAGTCCTTGCTGGGGCCCTGGCTCCAGCTTGTTAGTTTTAACTGGAGCAATTTCCTTTGAACTCAGTCTGAATTAGCATCGCCATGGCGATGGATCAGGGTTTTCACAAGTCGACCTGGTCTTCACCTCTTAAGCAATTAGTTCGGAGGAGAAAAGGAGGAGGAGGAGGAGGAGAAGCAGGAGGAGGAGGAGCAGGAGGAAGAAAGATAAAGGGGAGAAAATGAGGAGGAGGGAGGGGAGAGGAGGAGGAGGAGGAGAAAGAAGGTAAAAGGAAGAAGAAAAGTAATGGAGTTGGGTGAGGAAGATGAGACAGGAGAGGTCTGATTAGGAGGAGGAGGAAAGAGGCCCGAGGAAGTGCGTGGGCGTGGGGGGCGGAGATTGAGAAATACAGAAAGAACCCTCTGTCCCCCGCCCCCACCCACCCCCCCCAGGCTAAGCCGGGGAACCCAGGGCTGAGGTCCTGCGATTTTCCTTGCAGCACCTTTCCCTTCCCAGTCCTTCCTGCGCCACCACCTAGCGGGAGAAGCAAGAAAAGCAAGAGAAAACTGAGTAGTTCCACCTGCAGCAGAAAAGTAGCCCATTTCTAGCGGGAGATGACTGTGGAGTTTCAGCGGGAACCGCATCAGATTCGCAGGTTGCTTTCGTAGCACGGACGTTCTGACAGTATGAATTCTTCCTTTCCGTGAACACGAGATTCCTGTCCATTTATTTGGGGCTTCTTTATTTATCTCACCCATGTTTCATAGCTTTCACTAGACACTTCTTTTATTTCCTTGGTTAAACATATTCCAAAGGTTTTTTGGGGTTTTTTTGTTTTGTTTTGTTTTTTGGTGGAACTGGGGATTGAACTCAGGCCCTTGCGCTTGCCAGGGAAGCGCTTATTCCACTGAGCCATCTCCCAGCCCCTCCAAAGTATTTTTGTAGCTATCACAAATAGCGTTTTTTAAAATTTCTCCAATTTTGTTTTGTGTTGATTTTATATTCGACAACTTTATTGTGTTTATTAGCGCTCACAATTTTGTGGATTCCTTAAGGCTCCTGTATATAAAATTATGTCCTCAGTAACATTTTTGCTCCTCCTTGCCCATTAGAATGACTTTTATTTTTTCTTTTTCCTGGCTGCCCATGCCACGAGAGGTTACCCTCTAGGCAGGACACTTACCTTCAGCCCTTCTGCAAGAGACAGGAGCAGGGTCTTGGCAGGCACAGTGATGCACATCTGCACAGCCAGCCACTTGGGATGCTGAGACAGAAAGAGCACACATTTGAGGCTAGCCTGAGCAATTTAGTAAAATCTTGTCTAAAAAGAAAAGAACAAAACAGGCTGGGAGGTGGTAGTGTGCCCCTGGGCTCAATACGAAAGAGGAGGAGGAAACAAAAGGAAATGAAATGAAAGGAAAAGAAAATGAGGGGAGGAGAGCGGAAGGGAGGGGAGGGGAGGGGAGGGAAGGGAAGGGAAGGAAAAGGGAAGGGGAGGGGAGGGAAGGAAGGGAGGGGAGTTGGGGAGGGGAGAGTAGGGGGAGGGGAGAGGAGGGGAGGGGAGAGGAAAACAAGGGCTTGGAACCTGAGTGCCATGGAGGTGTCTCGGGTCCTCTGTGTCCTTGCCTCGTGACCTTGGGCAAGCCACCAGCCTCTGTAAAATGGCAGCAATGGCTTCTACCTGGGTTTGAGAGAGTGAAGGTAAAGTGAGGTCCTGGCCACACCCAGTGTCCCTCCCCTCAGAGAGCCACAGGACAGATTCCCTGCACCTCTGTGGGGTCATTACTGCCTGCCTGTCAGCTTTCTCACTTCTCCAGGAGCTCCAGGAAGACAGCAACTAGGTCTTCATGGCTAGATTCCCAGACTCTGGCACAGTGCCTGGCACAAGTTCCACAGTGTTAGTTGTTTGTTGAGGAGAATTAATGAATGGATGAACAATTGCTACTTTCCACAAAGAAAAGACTAATGTTATCAGAGTGGGGAAAGGGGAACAGCTAATCAGAAGCCACCAGAGTTTAATGGAGGGAGGAATTATCTTCGAAACTCAGTCCATCCCCACCTCCTCCAGGAACCCTCCTCCTGGACCAGTCACCCCTCACCCCCTCACCCCCTCCCCAGGCTTGACACAGGCCCTCGGCTCTCCTCTGCAGTGCCTGAGGTCATCCCTGTCGCCCTGCCCTGTGATTGCCGATTTGCTCACACTTGTCCCCAGCTAGGCGGGCCCTCATGGGAGCAGGGACTGTGTTTCTTGTTGCAGACTCAGTGCTACCAGTCCACACTCTGGCAATGTTCATGAATGCATGAGCCTGAGTCCAGTATAGAGCCAGGCCCCGGCTGTTGCAGGCCAGTGTAGGCAGCTCCAGGGAAACACATGCGTAGAGCAGGCAATACAGCACACCGGGCACGGGGAGCGGGGCTGCAGAGGGCCAGCTTCCGTCTGCTCTAGTGATGCGTCCTGACCAGTGCCCAGCACTCTAGCTATGGACAATGCGCAACCTCCTGGCACGGGGCCAGGTAGAAGATGGGCGTCCTACCTTCTGCAGACCCCAAAAGAAGGGCCCTGGCCCGGGAAGCATCGCTGCCGTTGGACCAGTGCCCTTCCTTCAGGAGCCATGCAATTTCCTCCTGATTGTCTGAGTCACTCCATAGCCGCCCACAAACCTTCAGCCTTGTGATAAGCCAGGAGAGAGGGCTGGGGGTTCAACCTCAGCTCCCCACTACTCTTAGCCAGGCTGGCGCTGGGATGGGTATTAGCAAGCTGCACAGTTTCTAGGGCTCTGGTTTCCCATCTGTGAAGTACACATAATGATATAATGATAGTCCTGGCTTTCTTTCTTTCTTTTTTTTTTT